>NC_090266.1:798129943-798282443 GCF_040414725.1 Anabrus simplex
CACGATGTAGTTGTTACGAGAGCCCATCTCTTCACACAAAGTTCTGCTTGGTGGACGTGGGTTCACGTCCATGTAAATATGTAATATAGGGCGGTAGAGTAGGTTACCTGAGATTACTCTTTTACTTATTGTGCTGCTATTTTTGTGTACATAAATATCCCGATATGGGAGGAAACTTTCATAATAGCGCTAATTTCTGCGGATATCCTTAATTCTACCATCATGTCATTTTATGCCGTAGGCATAGTGATGCTGTTTCCATGTGGGGGACACATCCGTTCTTTCTTGGTTCACAGATCGACAAACTTCAGCATAACGTCATCATCCAGATTGTATTTTCTTTGTTTTCTTTTTAAACTGTAGATGTGAGCCTTTGGGGCATTTTTTGGGCACTCCATGTGCAATCATTGTAAATAATTTGAGTTGTGAATACAAACTCATGCTCCAAAATTCTGATCGCAGCGAAAGTGTTCTTCATTTCGTAGTTTAATGTAATTGTATGAGTTCCCCATGATCCTCTCGTCATGAGAACCCAGTTTTCGACCATTTCTGCCGACTGCAGCTGAGCTGGTGCCCGTATGTAAGAACAGGTGAGCAGGTAAGTATGATCCTGCAGTGTTGTTGTGCCCTGTAGGGTACACTACAATCTAATATATTCAAATATAAGCTTCAGAAGTGGTTACTCATGCATCCCTTTTGCTCAGTGCACGAATACCATGACATTAATGAACTTGATATGTATTGAAATTACAATTTGTTGTTACATTGTGTATGTATGGTGTATTATTATTTTATTTTTTTACAATATCTATTGTATGTAAATACTTAATGCCGGAATAAAAATTATATTGAACTCAATTTTATTTTACGGAACATAACGTGTGGTGGCCATTCTCAGTTTTGGAATCGAAGTGAAATTTCATGGTATAATTTATAGGGTATAAGAAGAGTTATGGAGCGAAACATTATCAAATATTAAATGGAGAATACCAAATAAATTGAAACATAAAATATATCATTTTATAATTTTTGTGGATATGTTGAGTTTCGGGAGTAATCAGTTCATGTACAAATTAATAAGAGGCAGATAATTAGTGCTGAATAATCAGTCAGCACCTTATTTACCAAATCATAAAGCGTGCAGAAATATTCATCAGTCGAGAGCATATACGAGGAAATTTTAACTTCGTAAATACACTAGCGGAAATAAAAAATGTTACACCATGAACATTAACTCCAATATTGATTAAACTTTCAGCCCATTCGGAACTGTCCATCACCATCATCATCAGTATGAGGTATGACCCCCACGGGCACTAATATGCTCCTGTATTTCGTGTGGCATGGAAGCCAAGAGATCCCGAATGTCATCTTGAGGGATTTCTTGCCATGCCTAAAACACATGTTGTGTCACTTCATGAAGATTGCTGGCTGTAAGCTGCTATGACATACGGCTTCCCATCACATGCCAGACATGATCTATGGGTGGAAAATCAGGGTATCGGGCAGGTCAGTCAAGGATCCGCACATTCCTCACGGCGTTTCTGGTGTTATCTGCACTGTGGGCTCTTGCATTATCCTTCAGGAATATACCATTTGGTACCCTCGTCATAAGTGTATGACAACAGGGTTTCCATTTCTTGCCATATACCGGCGAGCATTTAGTCCCCCTTCAACACGTACCAAATCCGTCCTGTTGACATAATCAATTGCTCCCCACATCATCCTCCCAGGAGTTAGAGAGGTATGTACCCCGATAATCGCTCCTTCCTGTCACCTTTCACCAGGTCGTCTACGAACATGTTTATGTCGATCTGTCTCCACAAATAGAACACCACAGAATGCCACTCGATGTCTTAGTTGACTCTGCTTCTATAGCATGCAAGTCTCGATTGTCTATGGTTTGGTGTCAGCGATAAACGACACATGGCAACTCAAGTTCTCACCCCCAGCTTCCAGCAATCTGTTCTCGACGGTTCGTGGTGACACGCTGCATGAAACCTCTCCCCGTATTTCAGCTGTTGTCATCCGTCTACTCGTCTGAGTCAGCCGACGAATCCTACGATCTTCTTGTCGTGTAGTTCTTCTGTAAGGACCTCTGCCTGCTCTTCGTGCCACACTGTTTTCGCAGGTCCATCTCGTCACTACTCGTTCTGCAGTCCTTGAACTACAGCCAACTGTCGGCATCATGCTCCTATATCCCTCGTACCCATGATTCTACCTTTCACAAAGTCCGAAAGATGTCGATAAGCTGCCCGTGAACATTCTCTAGGCATGCTGTGTTGCGATCTCTACTTGAAAACAGACAGTAACTTTAGACACCCCCAAGAGTAATCACGTACACACACCAGCTTCCATTTTCAGGAATGATGTATTCCTGTGCTAACAATTACGTCGTAAGGTGGATGAAATTTTAATCAACATATCTCACAGGAATGGAAATACTGGGGTGTCAGTTTGGTTACAATTGTTCAGTGTATCCATGGTATAACACTTTCCATTTCCGCTAGTTTATTAAGGTTATGAGGCACGTCTTTTACAATTTCTACGCCATTTAGTCATGGACTTAGGAGTTAAGAATTCAACTGCCAGACACATATTATGTAAACAATAATTTCGCTTGGGGAGTTAAGAAGGTCAGTAGGTCAAGAGATATCGAGTTTCAGCCATTCAACTATGTTATTATGCCATACACATAGTGGAGTCAGGCAATTAACTATCAGTGCCGCGTAGTCCAGGTCCAGGAAATAACTATGTGCATTTACGATTGAGCACGAGTCACAAGAAGGAAGCCATCAGATCGAGTGTTGCTGTTTGGACTGGCAGATATGGAACTGCGGCGTTGATCTTTAATCTTTGCATGCACATGTTACCGTAATGAAGCGTGGATAGTGAAACAATGGGGTAGGCTGGTTTGAGCTGAAGCTTATGAGAACGAGATTCAAGTTTCATATTATTTTATAAAATACAGTTGCGTAATTGCCCAATTACGGGATAATTTAATAACATGATTTCATAGGATATTTTCCTAAATTTTCATTTAGATGTAGAATAATTTCCTAATTACTCTTAAATATTGTCGTGCATGTGTTCATATTGTTTGTATTTTTCTTCTAAACCAATTGCGTAAACTTTATTTTCGTTTAATTATTTGGATTTGCTTACTTTGCTATTTTTGTCTTGTTTTGCTGTGGAGAGGATATGTACATAACAGGGTATAAAGTAAATGTCATGGGTATCATTTCAAGCAAAGTGATTTATACTAAACTCAGTAAAGTAATGGTGGGATATTATAAGGGTAAACATACAGTCAGATTCCACCATGCATGCCTATGAGTTTGATGCCAGGACAGGGTCATCGAGGTTCATGTAAATTGTTTGTTTGGATGTGCATGTTCATTTTAATGGAGACTCAACACTCACAGACTAATAGTGTCTTCACCCGATTTCCAAGGTATGTATATGTGTTTTGTAGTGTTTGAATTGTTAGTGGCGTCATCATTTCGAGTGAAGGAATATTTTACGGATCAGCAGGATCTCTAGTTAAGAGCAGCTAATTAAAATGTGATAATTGATTTTCAAGTTATCGTTTGAATGTATATTATTACGAAATGGCTCAGTAATATTAGAGATGAAGTTCAGTAACATTATTAATTTATTACGTCAGGTTGAGCTAACAGCTCAAATATTAAGTCAAGAAGATTTAATTAAATAAATTTGAATTAAATTAATCAGATTATGTCAATCTTATACACACAAGCATGGTCTTCGCGATAAATTGTAAGATATTACTGGGAGAATCGTAAGTTATGAACTGTCAATATATTATCATATAAATGAAATTTAGTCATGGGGATTATTTCATTGAGTGATTAAAGTCAGTGTTGTTCATCAGTTAATGGCCAGAGTAATGTGTGCGTACATGTTTTGATAGACTTTCTTCGGTAGTATTTTAATTTTCACCATCGTCGATTGAGCCTGGACCATGTGGAGGCCAGTGTGTCATTTATTTTTTATGGGAATTGGAATCCCTGAATTATGTAGCTGCATAAGGAACGTTGATCTCCGTGTTGTTTTAATCCGCCGAGGGATAGTCCGTCGAGGGTAATATTTGACTACCAAGGAAATTTCTTTGTTAGTGCGGTCTAATGTTTGATTCATTAGTATGTTCTGTATGATATTTATTCGTCCCAGTTCAGTTAGGATTCAGTTGTGGAAGTGAATTACCCAGTGATATGTCGTATACTTAAGGAAACAACTCTGAAGTTAGGGGTGTATTTAAGACAACATCGTCTTTATTTTTCGTCGAGTGTCATGTAATTCGTTTCAGAAAACAACGTTGAAAATATGAGTTTATTTAAGTCAAGGGAGTGCCATTTTATTTCGAGTGTCGTGCCATTTATTTCACGAAAAAACGTTCAGAAGGATTATATTTTAGTCTATTACCATTCATGGAAAATCAAGAGCTTAGTTGGTTACATAGTTATTGTGTTTGGTAATATTTGCCAACATTTTTGTAATTATTCCTCGTTATGTTTCATTCATGTGAATTTAGCTGTTGTATTTGGTTCCAATCCAAGAGTGATTTATATTTGTTTGTTCACTCCAGCGGGAGTTGTTGATTATTATGGTTCATGCTGTGGGTTACTGTAGTCACTTCCTAGTTCGTGAACCATGGGCAACGGCTGAGTGGCCAAAAAAGTGGCCCTGAGACGCGGGATCTCGGTGTGGGCATCTCGGACATATTCTGAATCTTGGCCTCCCTTTTGCTTAGGCGGCTAGGACTATACAATCCACCGGTGGTCCCTAACCAGTTAGAGGAGAGAGCCTTACTTGGGCCATGTGTAAGTAGGGAAGCATCCTGCTTCATGAATTTACCAAGCTCAGAATATTTTAAGGAAGACTCGGACCTATGGGAGTAAAGGAGTCCCACTCCCATTTGACAGGCGAGTGAATCCTTGGAAATAACTTGGCGAACGAAATGGAATTCGATGGGGAGCTATCAATATTAATGAGGCTTATGGAAGTAAAAAAGTAGAACTGACTGAGTCAGCAAAGTGGATGCATCTGGATGTGCTAGGAGCGAATGATATTCGGTCAAGGGGAGATAACGAGGAAGAGATTGAAAAGTGAACTTGACGGGTGTTAGAAAGGGAAGGGCAGAGAATGGGGTGGAGCTCATTATCAGGAATACCATTGCACGCAATATAGTTTATGTTAGGAACGTCAATGAGCGAATGGTGTGGGCAGATTTGGCAGTGGGAGGAATTAGGACGAGAATTGTCTCAGTGTATTCACCATGTGAGGATGAAGTTGACAAGTTGTATAAAGCAATGAGTGACATCGTAGTCAGGGTCAGCAGCAAGGATAGGATAGAGCTAATGGGCTATTTCAATGCGAGAGTTCGAAGTAGAACGAAAGGGTAAATTGAAATGTTCGAAAGATATGGAAGCTAATGGGGTGGGAAGCGTTTTCTGGACTTCTGTGCTATTATGTGTTTAGCAGTTACGAATACATTCTTCATTCTTCTTCACCACTACACATGCGAGGCTAGGGGTACAAAGTCCGTAATAGACTATATCTTAACCGACTTCGAAGTCTGGAAGTCTGTTAGGAATGTACGAGTTTTCCGGGGATTTTTTGATGATATGGACCACTATCATATCTGTAGTGAACTAAGTATCTCTAGGCCTAGGGTAGAGAAAGTGAAATCTGTCTGCGAACTAATAATCGTAGAAAATATCCAGGACGAAGAATTTAGACGGAAGTACATGGATATGATTAGTGAGAAGTTTCGAACAGTGGACAGTAAGCAGGTTCAGGATATAGAAAGAGAATGGGTGGCATACAGGGATGCTGTAGTAGAAAATGCAAGGGAATACGTAGGAACAACTGTGTGTAGCGATGGGAAAAGCGAACATCTTGGTGAAGTGAAGTGAGAGCAGCGTGTAACGTAAAAAGAAGGCTTATCAGAAATGGCTCCAAACAAGGGCCGATGAAGATAGGAAATTGTACGCAGATGAAAGAAACAGAACGAAGCAAATAGTTTTTGAATCCAAAATGAAGTCGTGGGAATATTTTGGTAATAATCTGGAAAGACTAGGTCAAGCAGCAGGGAAACATCTCTGAACAGTAATAAAGAATCTTAGGAAGGGAGGAAAAAAGAAATGAAAAGTATTTTGGGTAATTCAGGTGAAATCACAATATATCCCAGGGAATCACTGGAGATGTGGAGAGAATATTTTGAACATTTTCCCAACGTAAGAGGAAATCTTTCAGGTGGTGTTACGAACAACCAAGCTCATGGGGAGGAGAAAAATGATGTTGGTGAAATTACGTTTGAGGAAGTGGAAAGGATGGTAAATAAACTCCATTTTCATAATGCAGCAGGAATAGATGAAATTAGACCTGAAATGCTGAAGTATAGTGAGAAGGCAGGGATGAAATGGCTTCAAAGAGTAGTAAGATTAGCATGGAGTGTTGGTAAGATACCTTGAAATTGGACAAAAGCGGTAATTGCACCTATTTATAAGCAAGGGAACAGGAAGGATTGCAACAACTATCGTGGTATCTCATTGATTAGTATACCAGGCAATGTATTCACTGGCAACTTTAAAGGGAGGGTCCTGTCAGTGGTTGAGAGTGAATTGGATGAAAACAAGTGTGGTTTCAGACCACAGAGGGAATGTCAGTATCAGATTTTCAGTGTGCGCTAGGTAACAGAAAAGTGCTACGTGAGAAATAGGCAGCTTTGCTTATGTTTCGTAGATATAGAGAAAGCTTATGACAGGATAATGAGCGAAAAGCTGTTCGCCATACTGGGGGACTATGCAATTAAAAGTAGATTATTAAAATAAATCAAATGCATTTAAGTTGAGAATTGGGCTTCAGTGAGAATTGATGATAGAATGAGTTTTTCGTTCAGGGTGCTTAAAGAAGTTAGACTAGGCTGCAATCTTTCACCTTTGCTGTTCGTAGTTTATATGGATCATCTGCTGAAAGGTATAATGTAGCAGGGAGGGATTCAGTTAGATGGAAATGTAGTAAGCCGTCTGGCCTATCGTGAAGACTTGGTCTTAATGGCAGATTGTGCCGAAAGCCTGAAGTCTAATATCTTGGAACTTGAAAACAGTTGCAATGAGTATGGTATAAAAATTAGCTTTCTAAGACTATACTGATGTGTGTACGTAAGAAATTGAACAAAATTGAATATCTGATTGGTGATACGAAGCTGGAACAGGTAGAGCATTTCAAGTATTTAGGTTGTGTGTTCTCCCAGGATGGTAATATAGTAAGAGAGAATGAATCAAGGTTCAGTAAAGCTAATTCGGTGAGCTCGCAGTTGCGATCAACAGTATTCTGTAGGAAGGAAGTCAGCTTCCTGACGAAACTATCCTTACATCGGTCTGTTTTCAGACCAACTTTGATTTGCGGGAGCGGAAGCTGGGTGGACTCGGGATATCTTATTCATAACTTAGAAGTAAGATACATGAAAGTAGTGAGAATGATTGCTGGTACAAACAGGTGCGAACAATGGCAGGAAAGTATTTAGAAAGGGGAGATGAATGCTAAGTTAGGAATTAACTCAATGGATGAAGCTGTACGTATATACCGGCTTCGGTGTTGGGGTCATGTGAGGCGAATGGAGGAGGAAAAGTTACCTAAAAGAACAATGGACTATGTTGCAGAGGGATCCCAAGTCGACGATGGTTAGACCCAGTTTCCAACGATTTAAAGATAAGAGGTATATAACTGAGGCGATAACACTAGTTGCAAATAGAGTACTGTGGCGACGTTCAGTAAATTCACAGAGGCTTGTAGACTGAGATTGACAGGCATAACGATCTATAATGGTAATGTGTGTATAGTTAGTACCAAGAATTTCCTGAAGCGATTACATAGTTTTAAGGCTACCATTTCATTTCAAAATTGTGCGCAAACTTTGAACACAATTATTCATTCAAATGCTTAAATAACGTAAATAGTTGCCAGCTATAACAGTGATGTGCTATAATTCAAGCCCAATTTATTAGTGGTTAAATGCGTGTGTCAGCATATACAGCTTGCATCCAGATGAACTTTATCAAGATAAATATATTTCGAAGTCATTTTAAATTCGTTCATTCTGATCATTTCTTATTACGTGTCTGAGATGAATTAATATTTTCATCTGTCTTACGTTCCTGATTTGTAAATCATCATTTATAACATTAGTGTCCTAACCTCGTCTATCAATTTGGAATAAATGTTCCCCGTGTTTATTTTTACGCCACGGAGTGAGCACGCCTTGAGGTCCGCTTAGTAGCTTGGTTATTACCGACGTGGTTCACATAAGGGGGCAGTATTGCACCCTTGTAGAGCTATTTCAGTGTTCACTGGAAGTTCTCTGTTGCCACGGCTGCCCCTAAAATAATATACCGAAATCTTGAGACTCGTCTCATTGGTTATCAGTCCATGTCGTCGATTCATGAATGCATAAGGGAATACCTAACCAAGGATAACTATCTACCGAAATAAGACATTAACACAGACTGATTCATGAAAATTGTGTAAACTGTTATTAATCATAATCAAAAAGAAAAATAAGAAAACCATAATTATCCATTTCCAATGAGTATAACGTAGAATCAGAAACAAAAGCTGAAGCTATGACAATATTATTGTGTCCATGACTGTCATTCATCGAAATAAAATTTGATATCACATTATTAACTGAGTTTTAAAATAAATAATTTTATTAATGACCTTGTAATTATAAGTTATTAATTAATTTCCAAATCAGTTATAAAATATTTGTGCTAAATATACTCACTTAAATGATAACATTGTGATAATAATCATATAATAATAATGATAATAATAATAATAATATTTTTGCTGGATACAATGCAGTGGTTATCAAATACTAACGTATCCAATAATGCTTATAATCATCAAACAAAACGTGATCAAATAAATAATTAAATCTTCCAGAATTTACATACGAAACAATATGTAGACATTACAATTAATTTAAGTTGCAATTAATTTTAAAAATGCATAATTAGCTGCTTCTAGATGATTAGAAACTTGTCTCTATCATTTATCAGACCTTTCTAAATAACAGGTAAACCATTGTGATACCACACTAATAATAATTATAATAATAAAATATAAAAACAATAATAATAGTTTTATAGCCACTGATGTCCACTTTAATTGTTACCATTGTGTAAAATAAATATAATTACTCAGACCATTCACAGGCTAATTGAATCATTGCACCTCTGGTAATTATCATTAACTGTTATTTAGATTATTTAATAAACATTTGTTTTCCAAATTTTCTTTTCGGAAAGAAAAACAATCCTCACCCTGTAAAATAAAAGGGAAATCCGTTACATGAAGAATATTTTTGCAATTTACTGTCATTTCTTTGCTAGTGGTTACTGAACTGCCCAGAAATAAATTTATAGCTCATTAACATACAGTGTCAAATATTCGTGAATTTAATACACAAAAGTTCTAGTTCAGTAACTCATTCAAATTATCTGTTTCTCTTGTTGTTGTTGTTGTTGCTGAATCTAAAATATTTTTTTCCGTGTTATACGCAGGTCCTACCTATAATTTACATAAATTAAGCTAGGGATAATAACTCTCCCACTTCAGAGAAACCACAAAAATTAAACTAAAAATTTATAACTAGAGACACAGTCAAATAAATATCCTATGAAGTCATATAAGGAAATTTAGTTGGAAACAAAACATTCTATCACTAACTGTACACAAATACATACACACAAGTCATATCCAGACGAAACTGTCCAACAAAATTTTAGTATCATGTTATTTTAATTGAATAATTACAATTATTAGTTGATTTCAGTGTCCAAACAGTATAAATCACTGAAATCACCGTTAACCACGACTATGAATAAGTTAATCTCGTGGCTACTCATCCTGGGAAAAGTGTAAAATTCAATTGTGTATGCACGAAATGAATTCATGGCAGCTTGTGAAAATTGTGGCATAAATGTTATCATTGAAATTATTTTTATTGCTAATAATAATAAAGCAACGACATACCAGAAATAATTTTAAAAATGTCCAAAAATCATTCTAATAAACCAATTAGGTATTTCTCACTTTAATACAATTATTACTGTGGCAATCTAAAAATGGTTAATCATACCTCTATATCAATCACCGATGTTACGTCACTGTTAGCCTTCGGATTTATCACTAGGTCCGTACTACTCCTTAGTTCGATCAACTGGTTCATTAACATAACAACGTCTTCCTATTCAATAACATTTTATTCCTTCGGCTTCCAAATGTCGGTATTAAATAATTGTCAGCTGCACCACAGGCTTACTCCCCTGTCAACCTCAGGTTGGCATATAAATTCCTCATTTTTTCCATGAGAAGACTTTCATCTACTACAGTATATTCCTTAATCTGGACCATATTAAAAAAATATGACTGATACTGTCACCCAACATAGTGTTTTTATTACTATAAAATGATTACTACCATAGGCTATAACTTTGATAACATCTCAATTGTTTATTTAGATTCCGCTTCAAAACAATAAATATAATTTCTATTTTATCATGATATGTCATCATGACTGTAGATCGATAAATTAATAGTCAAATCGTTTCGAATTTATATAACTCAGTCCTAGCTGATTTCGATGGTTACACAATGAAAAATATAATTAAATAATTATGAAAATTAATCCAACAGTTCTCCACACAAATAATT
Source organism: Anabrus simplex (assembly GCF_040414725.1). Lineage (NCBI taxonomy): Eukaryota > Metazoa > Arthropoda > Insecta > Orthoptera > Tettigoniidae > Anabrus > Anabrus simplex. Next base: position 798,140,690 of record NC_090266.1, read on the forward strand.
TAAAAATAATATGTGCTTTCGGCACCACACTAAACTAAAATTAAATCTTACACGATCGTCAAGAAATACGCATATAACTGGAACTGACAACATTCTCATAAAATAATAATAATAATAATAATAATAATAATAATAATAATAATAATAATAATAATAATAATAATAATAATAATAAGTGAACACATACTTATATGATACAAAATGAAATCCCTAAGTAATTTGACTGTGCTCCCATACCGCACTACAGAATAACTAAAAATTATCACTAATACCTCGCGTAACTGAAACTACATTAACGGAAAAGATATGTTTTAGATTCTATAAAAATCATGAGATATACTCACATTTTTTTAACCAAATTCAGCCCGTTGTCAATGGGCTTCAACCATGGGCGAATTTAGCACTTCATCTTCAGCAGATTACACTTTTCCATTTTTCTCGCTGTATCCACCATTGCTCACACAAAATTTACATCTAACACAGAATTACAACACTTAATTATTTACGCTTAACACATGTATTTACACTGTACTATTACGCATTTTACGGCGGAGCATTGATCTTCTCACATTCGCACTTGCTATCCTATGTTGTATCGTGAATGACTGTTAGTAGTAGTTATTTATCTCGGATGATGGCTTTCTCCACACACACACAAATTCTACAGCTCCAAGCCTTCCTTTAAGCCTCGACAAAGAGTCTCCCGCAGTTTCGGCTGCTAGACGTTTTATTCGTCCCTGACCTCTTTTAAATGGTGACAGTAAATGTTCACATCAGCCGCCCATCAACTGGCCTGCTACAAATATGGAAAGGAAAATGTTCTTTCAAACAAGAATTATTCCATGCTTGTTGGAATTTCTGTCGCTACTCCTGAACGTAACAAATACTGTACTGTGATTATGTCGTGATTATTATAAGACATAAAATCTCACGTTGACATAATTTACTTGCTATTCCACAAATTTAATTGTATATCGTTCAATTCCTTGATAACATAAACGACACTGTCTTCGACGCATCACATTATGATTTTATTCCGTATTTAGACTTATAACACTTTATCGTTCTATATTCGTCCACTATACGGAGCGATTTTTAATTCACGTCTGCCGACGTTGAGTACCTGCGAACTGATTTGTGAGAATTGTGCTCTGTATTGCCTTGGCTGCGCTGTGGCGAAAGGTTCTTCGCTCAGCAGAGGGAAATCCCCGATTTCAATAACATCTCTCAGTCGTAAGACATGTTCAATTGATTAATTGTCCCACTTGATTGATTATGGAAAGTGCATGTCAGAACAATGATATGGTGTGATTATAGAATTGTTCGTAAAATTTAATATAAGACTGATGGCGTGGGTCGCATTAATTCTTTTAGGCACTGTTAATCCTAACTATGTTTTGGCGGTAACTCCTTACCCCTGGTATTGACTTATAGCTTAGTGCGTAATTAATTATTTGTTATTTAATTAATGTAATTACTTGGTCTTAATTATATTTGGTAAACTCAATTATTCTGCTATTATGGAATCCTTTTTAAGTGTTTGCAGAGATCGCAGATAAGTGGAATATTCTGTCCCGCTTCTTTCAAAATATATGAATGGTGAATTCTGATTGGGTGAGAGGTTTTCGCTAGTCACTTGTACGGACGAGTCCATCACAAATCAAGGGGTCTTCGGGTGTCTTCTTCTTTGTTTTTCTGTTTCTCTTGCACTGAAATATCCTTATTCAGCATCGTGCAACTTTCTACTGTTACTGCGTAGTACCCCTACTCCTGTACTGACGTCATCGCCGAGTGTTCAAAGCTTACTTTGCAGAGATAACTATTTATCATGAAAAAAAACGTGGGCTTCATAAAATTTCTTGTTCTCTTCAGGAGGCCTTTCAAATATACCATAATTATACATCTTCAATCCAATGTATGAGCACTTCACCTCTTGTTTTGAAATTAATTAATTTAATTTGCCAACTGGCTCAAAAGTATGGGCGCAGTATTGTACCCATCCTGGGTAATTTAGGGCAACTATCACATAATTCGGTTTCACAAACAGATGCATAGATGGAATTGTTAAATGAGAACCTCCAGAAGTCACTCACCAGGCTTGAAGTCTTGTCCTCCCTACTTTCATTGCGTCACCCGCTGAACTCATAAAGCATACGGGCAATGGAATGTTCGAAAAAGAAAATAGGCACTACATAAAATATGACGAAAGTAGGATTCTCGATAATGTGAGGGAATATACTAATATTATTAAATGAGAAGAATCTTCGTTGAAATATTATTTGCTAAAGATTTTATTACACCGATAAAATCACACGAGATCGTGCCATACTACAACATATAAACAAAGAAACAATCAAGACTAATGCAAAAATTATATATATAATATGCCTTAACGTCCTTTTAATTTATTCACAGTTGTAGCTGGTCCTTGGCATACCTCAAATCATTTGATTAATACACACTGATACGTGGATTTATTTATCTATAACAGTGATACTAAATAGCATCTATTATTTTAATAAGCTGATAAAAAATGGATATTAAGTAGCATCCATCGTGTTATTTAATTGATTACCATTAATGATATATTTAATTAGCAGCATTAGTCATGTATTTAATTATCATGGTTGTGGAAAGTATCACAAGTACATCTACTTTACCCATGAGATTGCATCCCCGCATGTCAAACACATGGGCTATTTGACCATGCCAATTATATTGTAACAGTAAATGTGGTACTTCGGTAGACATGAGACGCAGGGCGTGTACCATTCGTTGAAGTGCGTACAGAGGGAGAGGGTTTGTTTAGAAATAAATCTTAAAATCTTTCCTCTGAGTTTATTAATAAATTCAAAGTCATGTCACCTCTGTACAGCAGATACAGTAGAAAATGTTCCTCGTCCTAGGGCTGGCGATGTCCTTGGATTCCGGCAGCTCCTCCTTTTCCCATACCAGTGAACCACCATTCCTCCCCCGATGGAAGTTCTAGAAGATCCATTCGACGTCTTGAAGATCCATACGGTGCTGATGAAGGGCGTTGAGGTAGTCCTCGTGAACGATGAACGCGAATGAACATCGTTAAGCCTTGGGGCGAGTTAATGCAAAAACTGCTTCTGCACAGATGAGAGGAAAGTTTATCAATGGTTTTAACAAGATTCAAACACGAAAATAAAAATGTACCTTTGAAAGTTTATCACACGGTGAAATGTCACAAAATTTTGTCCGTGTTAAATGAAAAGAGGGCCACTAAACTCGAATGAGCATGTAAGTTTAATACTCATAAAATAAAAGTCCACTCGAAACTTATCGTCGAATTTTAACAGAGTCACTTGAAGTTTATGGCACTTGGCATAATGTAAAGTAATGCCGCACGACTTAGTTCTTAGTTTGAAGCACTGTTCAACGTAATTTAATTGGATTAGAAAATAAAGATGTTTCACTCGTGAATTCGAACTCACTCACGTATTGATAACAACATGAAATTACAAGACGAAATTAATCATGTATTGAGAGTCCTCGGTTCGACTGTTCGTAAAATCGAAACGCACAACTGAATGTTCGTAGAATTGAAATGTGCTGTTTAGTTCACACATGCACAGTTTACAGTTCATGACCTACAAATGTTTACACAGTTCATGAAATGGTAAATTAGTGACGTAGTCATGCTTGCAATCGAGTAAATCTGGATTAAAGCACAGTCTCATAAACTTGAAGTATTTAGTACTATGTAAGGAGCAAACTGTTCTAAGTCCTGTCCATAACATTAAAATTCAAATTCCGAGCACTCGAAAACATTCGCAAGTCTTAGACACTCTTGTAGAATAAACCGTCACTTGATAATTTTCAGACGAAGCACAATTTATATCACGTCCCGTCGGAGTAAAAGTTTATCACTCACAGTATAAAGAAATCCGTACAAGTCCATATTCGACGCGATTGGGTTAAAGTCCACGGACTCGCTTCACGCTAGATCACGGCCCTCGCGAACCGACTGTATGAACTCCATTGCCTAGCGTGCACATACACACTCTGGCCACACGCTCAGGCCACACACTGCTCTGCTGAGCGAAGCAGTACTGTATTTATATCTGATCCGGGCCTTCACATCTCGTTCGATAACTTCGTCGTCTCATGACAGATTTACGTGAAACTTTGCAGGAACGTAGCTAATGGATCGGGTTACACGATAATGTTGTTAAATTTGTCTAATTATTAATGTGGGGAAAGTTATTACCCATAGAAACTCGAAGAACATTCCACATTAGCCTAGGCTCTGTGTCGCGGCGAGGCGGGCTGTGACGTCACTCGCACACAGCTGTTGCTCGTCGTCTAGTCAGTCTTTCGCAGCCGGCCTGGAGCGTAACGCGTAAGTTTTTAAGATTTCTATTACGGGGACTTAGTTTTGTACCGCCGTTACCGGTACAATATTTTACACTGAACACATGCATGTATCCTGGGTTTACTTAAGAAATTATATTCAAAGAAAAATCAGCCAACGCTGGAATCGAACCCATCACCATAGAACACTTTGGGGAATAATAAAACACGTAAACACATTACATAGAAAATATATTAAATATATATCATGCAATACATCTTGAAGATATGGCTTAATCAAGCCATAGTATCAGGTTAAATTCTTCATTCCAACATGGGTCGAACTCAGGTACTCCAGCTTCCGAGGTAAAAAAATTTAAACTCCTATCACGAGCTAATTTAATTCGTAAAAATGGGGAGGGGTTTAACCTTCGCAAAATCAGGAAATTATCTGCGTTATTCATAACGTATCACTAGAATGGAATTGAGACTGTATTGGCGAATGAAAGGGATCTTACAGGTAAACATAAGCTTGTTGAAAACGACACAATCTCCTCTCGGACCCTACAAGTCCTCACGTAGTAAATCTGCCAACCATGACAATAGCTGTGTGTCTAGCTCTGCGGCTTACAAAAACACATTGAACTCCTCATTTCTTTCTTTCTTTCTTTCTTTCTTTCTTTCTTTCTTTTCTTTATATCATCTCGGCTCGCTATCAAGTACGCATTCATTTGAGAGCCATTACTTATTATTCATTATCTGGCTATATATTCAGCCTAATTCAATATATCACAACAGCCATAATTATTATAATATTTTATGATTCCAACATCTCAAACATGTCACAATCTACACCTTTCCATATCATACCACCGCATCTCAAATCCGATCTATTTATTTACAGAGAAGACTCCATTCTTACAGGTTATTTAATTCTTCTGGCACATCTGTATAATTCACATAATACCTCGGTTTGAACATCTACAACGATCATCTATTATCATACGGGGTTTATAAATATCTGAATCAGCTTGAAGCAAACATCTAGTTTATATTCAAATGGCTATGAAAATCTTTACCAGATAGTAACATTACGGAGAAGTTATAAGTTTAGCTAAATCGCTATTCTCAAAATATGTGCTTCATATACACTAAGAATTTATGGGATCTGTATAATAATTCATGCAAATAAGCCTGCTATATATCAATGATTATTCTTAAATCACTTGAAAACCCTAATTAAAATAATAAATAATCTTTTCCCAGTCTCACGCGTATAGTGTTCCCTACATGTAATATTGTTGTTAATTATAACATTCTAATATTTAAAAACATAAAAATTGCTACTGGCATGCAAATCTCGTGGTTTAATGTATTCAAATCAGGTGTACTTATCAGATGCTGGGTATAGTTTGCCGTCATCTCGAGGTAAGCCTTAGATTTTTACTCCGTCATGATGAGTGTTCTTCTCTCTGATAGTCCTGGGTTCATCTTCATCCTACCACGATCGATGTCTCGAACTGTGGTCTTCTTAGTTGAGTCTCTGGACGTTTCCTGTAGAAATGACTGCAGGCACTTAGGCGCGATTCTTGTAGGCTACAGATCTGGGGGTTCAACGACCACTCACGAACATACAGGCAAATTGGGAAACCAGTTGGTAAACATTGTTTATGTACTTTCAAAGGAATCTACTGGTGATAAGATCCACTAATAACTTTAAATAGATTAATGCAAATAGTGGCAAGTTTGTAGAAATCACTGTTCATTTCCCCATAAATCACACAGTCTATCACCACGAGTGTCCATGGAGTATGCAAACGCTAATTTTATCAGGAATAATTCTTTAATTTTACTGAACGTCACTCACTCGTAAAATGTTTTAGATCGGTCACTATTAATTACTAAACGTAATCAGCTGTCTCACTACCTCTAAACAACCTGATGCGTTTGCCCTTTCACTGATGATTGCATCATGAGCTGCAACTGACTGTCGTTGTTATTTAAAATATAAAATATTGAGATAAGCCTTCTATTCATCAATACTGTACATTATCTTGTACCACACGGCTTATTTCGCGATTTTTTACATCGCACTGATGTGTTTTTCATCTATGACACAACACTTCATACACTGACCTTTATACAATGACATACGATTAAGGAATTTGTTCATGATCAGATCGATCCAAAACTATTCAACACACATTCGGTAGTTCGTAACACTGTCGACAATTGAATAATACTGTAGGCCCAACATTCACCGCGTTGTACAGAGAGTAATTGCTCGCAATGTGAACATCTAATAATCTCTGAAAGCTCGCAAGCACCAGGAGCACAATAGCCAGTGAGACTATTTTGAACGAAATATTTTAAATGTTCTTCACCGCTGTCTAGAGATGTCTTAATGCATCCATTCCAAACAACTCATTTTTAGTCTGGTTACTGAATCTCCGTGAATTTGGAGTGAGCAGAGCCGCGAACCTTCAAAAAGTGACATTTTTTCCCAAGATGGCTTTAAACGAGGCTCCTTCCTTCATGTGTGGTAAGTGTAGCTAGCGCCAACTACTAACGTCGGGGTGGGCGGATAAACGAGCGTTAAACGAGAATAATAATGATGTGATTGGTTTTTACGTCTCACTGACTACTCTTACGGATTTCGGATACGCCGAGCTGCCGGAACATATTCCCGCAGGTGATGTTTACGTGCCAGTAAATCTACCGACACGAGGCTGACGTATTTGAGCACCGTCAAATACCACTAGACTAAGCCAGGATCGAACCAGCCAGGTTGGGACCGTAAGGCCAGCGCCTCAACCGTCCGAGCCACTAAGCCCGGTCGTTAAACGAGACTTTTCTTACGTAATTTATGTATTTTCCTGTGAATACCTACTGAACGTTTTCATTCCAAATGATATTTGGCACAGTCTCTTTTTGTTTTATGCTGTATCAGTTTCACCGTTACCGATTGTGTAATGCGCAGGGCACTTTCCACTGATTTGCTCGAAATGTTCTTCCCTTAAAATAAAATATCTCTACGTTCAACAGAACCGCGTTTAATACTCTTCAGAACTACGGGAACGAAATTGCTCCACAGGTTCGATCTTGTGAAACTCCCCAATTCCTTTGAACATCTCAATTGCACGACGGTGCTAATTGTTCCCGTAGTGAACGCAGTTTTGTTCTTATATGTGTCAACACACAGCAGCAACGTCAAAGGCACCAATCCAATTTTCCGCCCAGAGCACTGCAGACATTAACTTCTAGCATGTTGTGCGTTTGCGACTAACAAGTGTTCTTTACGACAAAGCTCAGGCAGAATGGGTGACCAAAATTAACCTCCCCTCCTGACAGCAACTGTGCCTCAGAATGGAATTTAATATGAGGCTGCCTAATAAAATTACGGATAGTATTCTTCACTGAATAAAGCTCTGAGTTGGAAAGGAATTGAGAAGTTTGGCTTATGTTTTTTTCTTTATCTCCATATAGTTCAACATACAGATAAATATGCAGTGGAAGATTCTTTCTTTACAAGCCTCTCCAGTCTTTGTTAACTGCAATATGATACATGATTATCAAGCTATTTTTCTTGTTTACTCGTTAAGATATATGACTCCCTGAAAACAAGCAACATAGATTATATTTGGCCACCTGAGGCGAGTATTATTGTGAACATAGGACATATTAGGTTACTTTAGACGATATGCCTGGCGAAATCTAAATATTAATTCAAAACCACATCCGTACAAGCAACGAAGGCTCTTGGAGGACTACAAGGTAAAACATTCCACTATTTAAATCGCGGCACTGAGAGGGGTAGAGTGATTAGTTCTAAGCCAAGGCGGCTGTACCCGCAGGTGTTAACCTTACACCCATTTCTGATGTAGTCTGATTTAAATTCATAAGTATAAACCTCGTTCCTAAGTTTTCAGGCCTTCCTGACAGGGAATACAACCCGTGTCCTTCCAGCTGAGCCAAATCTCGAATAGGCTATCCCTGCATTTAAACATGTTTGAAGTCCGACTCATTGGCTGAATTATCAGCGTACTGGCATTCGGTTCAGAGGGTCCCGGGTTCGATTCCCGGCCGGGTCGGGGATTTTAACCTTCATTGGTTAATTCCAGTGGCCCGGGGGCTGGGTGTTAGTGCTGTCCCCAACATCCCTGCAACAAACATATCACACATAACACAATCCTCCACCACAATAACACGCAGTTACCTACACATGGCAGAAGCCGCCCACCCTCATCGGAGGGTCTGCCTTACAAGGGCTGCACTCGGCTAGTAAAAGCCACACGAAATTTAAAAAAACACGTTTGAACATTTTCTCTCTGTATTTTATGTCGCAGCGACACAGGTAGGTCGTACGGCGACGACAGTGTAGGTAAAATCAAATGAAATGGCGCATGGCTTTTAGTGCTTGGAGTGTCCGAGGACAAGTTCGGCTCGCCAGATGCAGGCCTTTTGATTTGACCTGAGCGTCGTGATCAGGATGAAATTATGATGAAGACGACACATACACCCAGCCCCCGTGCCAGCGAAATTAACCAATTATGCTTTAAATTCCCGACCCTGCCTGGAATTGACCCCGGGACCCGTGTGACCAAAGCCCAGCACGCTAACCACTTAGCCACGGAGCCAGACACAGTAAAGGTAAGGGTTAGTAATGGGAAGGAAGTGGCCGTGACCTTAATTAGGTTACAGTCCCAGCATTTGTCTCGTGTGGAAATGAGAAAACACGGAAAACCGTATTCAGCGCTGCTGACAGTGGGGGTAGGGGGGGTTTGAACCCCTCTATCTACCAAATTCAAGATCAAAAATGCCCTATATGCGCCTCTGTTTAATAAGTATAAGGGATATTTCCCGATTTGAGCAGTAGTTTTCGGGAAAGCTTGAAAATGTGCCTTAAATTAGAAATTTCCCATTTTTAAAGCATTTATCAAAACATATGTTCTATTTGCGAGAGAACTGTGAATTTAAGTAGTTACTTACGTTATCCCTAATGAGGTTCTTGGTGAAACGGGTAGTTTTTTTTAATTCGTGGGAGATACCTCAGGCTTTCATCATTCATACGTTTACACCACAGCATACGTTACATCGTTTATTGAAACATACATATATTATCATTAAGGACTGTTATGCCTTTCAGCGTTCAGTCTGCAAGCCTCTGTAAATTCACTAAACGTCGCCACAATCCTCGATTTGCAAGTAGTGTTGCAACCTTTTAATATTTGTGGGAATTTCACGTCATAATATTTTATTATCTATTTCTATTCTCCGTGTTGGTACAAACAAGTTAATTATATTGCGGATCGCTTTCATAATAGGAAGACACACTATCACTATCTCCACCATTCCTTATTCCGATTCCGCCATAACTGCGATGTCGTCGACATGTTAGAAGTTGTGTTCTGTCGTCTACGTGTACCCTTTTTATCGTTATCTGTTTCACGCACAACTTTCTTTAACACCGTGTTAAAGTGCATGGGTGATGTGAAGTCTCCCCGCCACAAACCTGTAAGTACGTCGAACTCTCTGGACAATTCTCCCTGACATTTCACCATAACTCTGGTCACAGCTGTTTGTAATCTCACCATGCTGATGAGCATATTTGGTATATAATACTCACGAGTATGCTGCAAATTATTAGCATATGAATGCTGTCGTATGATTTGGGGAACTTGATAACCGTTGCCAGTATCGGGTTTATTATATTTGCAGGAATATTGCCAGATCTGCTTCATAGCATATGTCTGGTCGACGGTCGACCTTTATGGACGAAATCCTATCTAATACTCTTCATGACATTTTCGATGAACAGATTCAACTTCCCAAATATAATGAGTGATAGAACTTTATACGGCACACTCAAAAGCGAAATACGTCAGTAGTTATTACAGTCCCTCTAACTGTCCTTCTGATATATTGGTTTGATAGTAGTTAATTTCCACTGAATTAGAATTTCTTCACTTCCCTCCATAGATTGGATCAATTTGTAGAGCTTATCTCAAAGTTTTCATCCTCCTGCCTTTAGCATAACTGGGGCAATTCTATTTTCGTATTTCATCAACGTCAGTCGGTACTGTACCCATTATCTTGGTGAAGGTTAAATCAGCAAGATTATTAAAGAAAGGGCGCTAATCAAACTATTATTGAAGTTATATAATGTTGAGGCAAACAATGCGCAACCAATATGATACCTCAGCGGATATTAATCCACTTAAATATCAAGAAAGATGTGAATTCATCTCGGAGCTCATTTACCATTATCTGCAGTTATTTCCTCACATTTATACGCTGTCAAATTCCTGGCAAAGATGAAAAATATTTAACCCATCTAATATTAGATTAGAGAAACACTTCTCCGTCGTTTGCGTCTCATCTGCTGGACAAGTTCCTTTATGGCAATCTCGCAGTTGTTCTTATATGTCCATACACATCGCCATGCATCCACTACACGTCGGTCATCCGAGTGATCATTAATCATACACGACTAAATCTATAAATGTCCAATGAACAAATGGCAAAATAAAATGCTGAAGAAGTCTTCACTTCTTCGACAGTTCGTCACTGTAGCCAGTTGAAACTGACAGGAAAGAACATAATTCAGGCTACCATTTCCAAACAGTATCTTGTCACAAAATTTTTGAAATTGAGATATTGATATCACTGTTTTCCTCTCATTCTGCTCTTTCGAAATATGTGTATTCTACAAATACAAAACAACTCATACCCCACTAAAAGTAAGTATGAAATTCTTGTCCATTTCCAAAGTGCCCCTTGTCCATTCAATATGGCGGGTTATAAATCACTGGTGTTATGCAGAACCACAATGACCCTTGTCCATGCAACACTGTGATACAATGAGAGACGCCTTTTCCAAATCAACCCTTGTCCAGTATATGAAACTGTTTAGTACCTGTCATAAAATTCCTTCTGAATATTAATTTGCTGTCCTTTTATGAGAGTAAATTTCTGTTTAGATTTTGGGAATAATACGTTTAGCCTAAATAAAAGACAGGGATAAATTCTGACTATCGGATATGCCGTGAGCTGACGTCAACAGCGTATGTCTCTGAGTGCACTTCGCGCTATAATGTATTCTTTATTTACCGCGATGGTTTGAACGGTTTTCAGTGTTTTTAACTTTTGGAAGTAATTCATTGCGTTGTTCTTATTATAGTTAGTGAGTTTGCGACTATGAACGCTAACAGTGGTCCTGAACTTTGTTTGAAACAGAAAGACAATGTAAGCCCTGCCCCTACAGGCAAAGGCCGCAAAAGAAACGATATCCTGCTGCGTGGAGAAAGAATAGGGATAAGAAGGACAGACATTCACCTCAAAGACTTACAACTCTTCCAGAGTGTGACCATAAAGGAAGAAAAGACTTTCAGTGTTTTTCTATGACAATGCAAGATGTACGTAGGTTCTACCAGATGTTCTACCCACACCAATGTGATTATAAAACTGTTAAATTTGATCAGGATAATATTATTTTAAAATATACTGTTACAGAAACGCCTAAACGTGATAGAAGCAGGGGAGAACGTAAGCAAAACACCAAATACTGGAAAAAGTACTACATGCCCATCAAGTGTGGTGATTCAGTTTAAAAATCCACTTTTTCAACGTGTTTTTGTTAAGTATCCTTAACATCGACAAAAAAGGAGTGCACAGGATTTGCAGATTCCACTCTCAAACAGGACTGCCTGCGAGAGAAAATCGAGGTGGTGACCATCGTTCTCATTTATATATAGATAAACATAACAATATCAAGATGTTTATTGAATCCTTGGTACCTATTGGTAGCCATTATTGCCGGAATAAAAACACTAACAAGATGTACCTTGATTCCGCTCTCACCATTCAACGACCATGCCTGTGCTAATGACGACCTAAAAGTAAACTATGAGTATTTCAGAAATATTTTTGCAATGAATATAACATAAGTTTCAATACAACAACTGATAAATATTCCAAGTGCATTCAATATGAAGAGAGACTTAGGGTAGAAAACAACAGGTCCTTGGAGATGGAATGCGAGTGCCACAAACGTAAACCCAATGCATTTCTCGAGTACCTCCGCAGACAAGTTGAAAAGTCTGCCACATTTTCTATTGACTGTCAAGAGATAATGCCGTTACCTGAAGTACCTGACCAAGATGCTTATTAGTCTAGGCAGCTCTCTTTGTACAGTCGGCCCCGTGGCGTAGGGGTAGCGTGTTTGCCTCTTACCCGGAAGACCCGGGTTCGTTTCCCGGCCAGGTCAGGGATTTTTACCTGGACCTGAGGGCTGGTTCGAGGTATACTCAGCTTACGTGATTAGAATTGAGGTGCTATCAGACGGTGAGATAGCGGCTCCAGTCTAGAACGCCAAGAATAATGGCCGAGAGGATTCGTCGTGCTCACCACACGACACCTCGTAATCTGCAGGCCTTCGGGCTGAGCATCGGTCGCTTGGTACACCAAGGCCCATCAAGAGCTGTAGTGCCATGGGGTTTTGGGGGTCTACTTGTACAACTTTTGCATTGTTCAAGGAACATCAAAGGATTCACAAACACAAGACAAGGTATTTCTATACACTTGGAATGAAGCAGATCATCACAAAGGGTCTTCTGAAATTGCCTCTGCCATTCATCATAGACGCATTCACACTGATTTAAGTGAATATGAAGTAGTGCGGGTTTTCGCAAGATGGTTGTGGAGGACAGAATAAAAACAGTACAATGATTTCTGTGCTGATGAAGTGGTTAGACTCTGATGCTCCGACAAATATTCGTGAAGCGTAGTTTTTCTTACCATTGCCAGGGCATTCATTTATGCCACCTGATCGAGTCTTTGGTCGTATTGAGAATGACTTGCTAAAATTGGACAAAAACATCGAGGTAGAAAAATACTACGACGTATTTAGGAAACGTGGGACTGTTCTACAAGCAGGAGGAGACTTTAGAATGTATGCCTGGGAAGACGCTTATGTTGGTATTGTGAAGAAGCCGAGCCAGTGGCACTTTCGGTTTTCCATCTGCAAAAGATTGATTGTAATGCGACTAAATGTACCAACGGAGCGAATGCTTATACGTGGCGAGGTATCCTACAACACTGATGCTGGTGTAGACAGGAAAGTTTGTCACCCAGGGGAGAAATGCTGGAGATATTCAGCCAGCTATTATTCCATCTAGTGTGCTATTGAAGCAGCCCAAGAGAAACGATGTAAGCTGCTCCACTTTGGAAACAATAGCCTCTGAGATCAGCCTCGTAGCGATTGGCCTCTAAGTGTACCTACTGATCACAAGATGAAAAGACTTCATATCATCACTATAGAAGACAGACATACCACTTTCGATACACTTGCAGCAAAACTTGCAGTTGGATGCAATGCAGCGTATGAACTTGTTGCAACCTTAGGTTGTCGAAATATTGTAACTGCTCAATCCCACTTTTATTTACGGAAGACAACAAAATCTACAGGAAAAGCGCCGTTAAAGAACTTCTTCGTAGATCTTAGAGTGGTGGAGTTAATTTTCTATTATAAATTATGACAAATGAAATAAAGATTTCCCATTTTTATGAACTGGAAGAAACTAGCATAACTTGTAATGGCAACATCGGAATTTGTCACTATTACAACGTAATGTAAAACATTCTTACTATCATAATTAAGCATCATGAATGTCGTGTCGTCTTAATGAACCATTGCACCTAGTAAACCAAGAAATCAGGGATTGAAGGTTCAGTACCCAGAGGATGTGCAATATACAATGAAATATATGTGTGTTTTCAGTAAACGAATATTCACTGAAAATTGCTCATGGTGAGGGAGGAAACTTACCTAATTAACTAACGCAGAGATGAGATGAGGCACGGCATTGCATAAAACCAGAGGTCATGGGGGTAGAAAAATTTTCATAAAGTTGCAAAGTAAGATAGCATTATCCATAAATAAAGAAAATATTCAACAAGCAAAGCAGGATAAATAAGAGCAAATAAGAGAATAAGTTGTAATCAAAACAAGATAACTAACCCTTGTAATTTAAGCAACAATCAGAATCACAAAAAACTGAAGATAAACCTTTATGATATGTAATATGACTAGCATAGAAAGACGTGCCTTCCGTAACCCTAAAATAATATAACAAATCATCCACAGAGTATCGACGACACGCAACCATGGAAATCTTGAGTAAGTAACGCCTAGTAGAATAAATATTTTAAGAATATAAAAGGTGGGGAATACATAAGCAACAGAAGGTCTTAAACTCCGGACATTGACAGAACATTAATAGCAATGTTACAATAACCCATAGATGATAACAAAGGGGTGAAGGTACCTATAAAAGTATAACAAATAACTTAGGCGAAAATAAACTATTAGTCCACGAAGGCATTAGGCTTAGATCTTCATTTGCGGAATATAATGTTCAGATTTAAGACAGAACTGAAGTCTTGCAGACCAGCTTCATTGAAAAGGAAAGTATTAGGCTAACCACTCACACAATCCAATTATAGGCAGATATTCTATAGAAGGGGTGCCCAGTTATGAAGAAAAAATCTGATAATCACAATATTTTACTATTCAAACAGAGAGCCTGCATATTTCTGGACTGATATCAGTAACTAAAGGGCATGGCAAGGAAAATCTCTCGTACTTTGAAAGAATTGTGCAGTCCAGTGCTTCCGTATAGCAATTCAAGGCTAAATAAACTCGCCTAGAATTTGTTAACAGAGAGTTCAACCTCAGAACCATTCACATAAATCGACTTTAAGCATTCCCAAAGTTTCGAAAGAGTAGTGTAAAGTAAATGGATCGAGAAACAGAAAATCACATTGTCACCTCGTCCTATGGATGCATATTTGACCCAATTTCTCCTCTTGAATTCCAACTTTATCTTTCTAGTATCATCTTTCCTACATTTAAAAGCCCCGATCGAGTTTATTCGTCCACTAATTTCATTCTACGCCATCTCTCCACTGGCAGCTCGAATCTCAACACATAATCGAGTGCAGTGCGTATAGGGGCGTACAGCTGTGAGCTTGCGTTCGGGAGATAATGGGATCGAGCCCCACTGTCGGCAGCCCTGATTATGGTTTTCTGTCGTTTCTCATTTTCACACCAGGCTTCCGTCCCACTCCTAGCCTTTTCCCATCTCATCGTCGCCATAAGACCTCTCCGTGTCGGTGCCTCATAAAGCAACCTGAAAGAAGAAACACAGTCGAACACCTCGTCTCCTTACTCCGAAGTCTTCCTAGCCTAAAGTTTGCAACATTTTCGTAACACTACTTCTTTGTCGGAAATCACCCAGAACAAATCATGCTGTTTCTCTTTGGATCATTTCCAGTCCTCGAATCTAGGTGTTGGTCCCATACACAGCAACCATACTCTAATTGGGTTCTTACCAGACACTTATATTCCCTCTCCTATAAATCCTTACTACAACTACTAAATACCCTCATAGACTTTCTTAATAACCTCGTTAATATGATTACCCAAATGAGGATGATTCCTTATATTAACACCCAGGTACTTAGAGTTTTTCTCATGAGGTACTATCATCCCTTATGACAGTAATTAAAAGTGAGAGGACTTTTTATCGTGATGAAACTTACAACTTGAGTTTTCATCTCATTTACCATCATAACATTACCCTCTGTCCATCCCACAGGATTGCCTGGGACCCTCTGCAGTCGGTCACAATCCTGGAACTCATTTATTACTCTGTACATCATAACATCACCCACAAATATCCGTATCTGTGATTCCACTTCCTCACTCATACGACTTACATATAAGCAAATATAATTGGTCAATAATAGTGACCTGTGGGATCCTTCTCTTAATCATGACAGGACCAGATAACATTTCACCTAGTCTAATTCTCCGAGTTATTTTTCTAAAACTTTTATCACCCATTCAACACTATTTGTTCTAGTCCAATAACCCTCATTTTCGTCAGTAATATCCCATGATCTACCCTATCTAAAGCCTTGGATAAGCAAATAGCGATGACGTTCATTTGACCCCTTGAATCTAAAATATCTGCTATATTTTGTTAGAATCCTCCAAGTTGAGCTCACTGGAATAACATTTCCCAAATCCAAACCGCCTTCTATCAAAACAGTCAGTAATTTTCAAAATGTGTCAGATATAGTCAGAGAGAATCCACTCCCAGAGCTTACCATCAAGCTGACTGGCTTTATGTTCGTCACCCATTCCCTTGAACACTGGGATTACTATTGCTACTCTCCAATCATGTGGTGTCACTCCTTCATGCAAACAGTAATCAAATTAGTATTTCATATATGGCACTATATCCCAACCCATAGCCTTTACTACACGTAGATCCCCAGAAATATTACCAACCCCGGCTGTTTTTCTAGCTTTCAACCTTTGTATCCTTTTGTAAATGTCTCCATTATCATAAGTAAATTTCAGTAATTCGCCAGTATTAGCTTCCTCTCCTATCTCGACATTATATTTACACCCAACAACCTTTACATACTGGTAACTGAATATTTCTGCCTTCTGTAAGTCCTCATATATACATTCCCCTTGTTCATTAATAATCCCTGGAATGTTCTTACAGGAACCTGTTTCTGCCTTAAAGTATCTATACATATCCTTTCATCGCTCCTTTCCTCCTCTATGGAAATATTACTAGGCAAGTGATCGATTTTGAGTTGCAGAGAATGAGGTTATATGCGATCAGCTCGGAGGAGGAGTTTAATACGTCACCGCAAATCGCCGCACAATACTTCAACACATAGTTTATTGGTTGATCAAGCAGTAGGTAGAAGATGACTTCGTAATGTCAGATGATAACTCTGGAAGCCGGTATGGATTTCCAGATAGATAATAATGGATTAGTTTCCTGTGTAAGCTGTTAACAGGTTGTACAACAAATCCATAGGAGGGTGATATTCTGGACAAATCAGGCAGATGGTGATGGCGATGATTAGCTTTGTTGGCGGCCAGGTTTTTAGCTAGATAATGTTAGGGTAACCATTATATCACGAAAAAGAAAGGTTTCTGCGACGCGGAGGGTTTGATTCTGGTTGAAATTATTGACCCCGGGAAGACCGTAAAATAAA
Source organism: Anabrus simplex (assembly GCF_040414725.1). Taxonomy (NCBI): domain Eukaryota; kingdom Metazoa; phylum Arthropoda; class Insecta; order Orthoptera; family Tettigoniidae; genus Anabrus; species Anabrus simplex. Next base: position 798,158,090 of record NC_090266.1, read on the forward strand.
TTAGGAAAGTAGGGTGGGGTATTCCTGCACATTTAACCTATAGTGCTGACATGTCATGCCCTGATTATCAAATTAGATTTTCTAACGGAACTTACGCTAGACTTAAGCTACGAGTACGCACAAAACTCAGTGCATCATTGTCTACGGGATTCGGAAACGGAATTCTACTGCAAGTTTATATTGTAGCTGCCAGAAGGGATGAATATATCTGTGTCAAGGAGTAATGTTTAAAAGTGAAGAGAAGTCTATAGATTAATTTGGCGAATGTGGTTTTTTTTTCAGGAAGGATATATCTTGGGGCATGAAACGTTGTTGCTTATTTGTTTCAATACAACCCTAATTTTAAATGATGCTTATCATTCACCGTACAACCTTCTGCTACAATTAAGAACTACTAGATCAGGACGACTCATTGTACACCTTCGGACTTCTGCGCTAGGTCTCTTTCGAATTATCATTCTAAATCGGTTTACCTTTAACACCATTCTGTTATATGTACGACAGTTTGGAATGGCGTAAAATTTCAGCACACATGAAGACATGTAACTTCAAAAGAGCTGGGAGAGGAACTACTTGGCTTAGTTTTTCGTGAGGGAGAAGTATGATGACTACTTTGAGTACGTTTCCTTTTAAACATCAAAAATCCAGGGAAAATTTTGAATGGTTAATTATTTCAATTAGTGGACCAACTATCCCATTCTGTCTAAACTGTTTGAAATTTACTCACTGTTACTACAACGAAGAATAGAGAATATCGAAGATCACCCATTCACACAAGATCACAGGTGTGATGTCCGACTCGTTGGCTGAACGGTCAGCGTACTGGCCTTCGGTTCAGAGGGTCCCGGGTTCGATTCCCGGCCGGGTCGGGGATTTTAACCTTAATTGGTTAATTCTAATGGCACGGGGACTGGGTGTATGTGTTGTCTTCATCATCATTTCATCCTCATCACGACGCGCAGGTCGCCTACGGGAGTCAAATAGAAAAACCTGCACCTGGCGAGCCGAACCCTTCCTGGGATATCCCGGCACTAAAAGCCATACGACATTTCACAGGTGTGATGATCTCAATAATCACAACTTATAGGACACTAAAATGGACAGAAATAGCAACAGAAAGATTCATTACACGGAGGAATATGTGTTAGTACCTTCCATACCGTTCCTATTAATTTCTTCCACTTTATAATAAAAATCACTTAAATCCTACTTGAATCTGTGCGTACACTATTTTCCATAGTTTTAATTGTGTTACATTTTACACTTACCCTCAATTTCGTAAACCATTCATTACTGTAAGAAATTAACCTGACCAATGAAGAGACTTTCCAGTCCCTCAGTGTGCGTGTAGATTTTGTGTTCTTTTCATTTCTCTCTTTTAATTTTCATTTATTACCATTCATAAATGGAATAGTATACATTGAGAAGCGGAAATAAACGACTTTACGTTAACTTAAATACACAATAAAAAAGGAAATTATACAAAGCAGTAAAATTCATGATCTCCGGGCATGCGTCACATTTTTTTGAAAACGCCTATACCGTATGTTACCCACGACTGGGGTGGAATACGTGTCCATTCCCACCTATATACTATACAGTATAGTATAGGCGTACGCATTGGTAAGTTAGCGGTCTTCCTTTATCAAATACGAGCCCTCCAGGCCGAGTAAACCAAATGCTCCTTCGACACACAAAACTGCAGTTGTATGGTGTATGTTTACCGGTTATTTTGGACTTTATCGGTCAAAGATCCACCAAAACACGAAGAACAAAGTATTTATTGCCTAAATAACTGCTGGAGACAGGAAGAAAATCGAAATGAACGTTTTGTGCAAAAACTGAATTCTCGATTAACTTTTTTGATTTGACTAACAATTCAGACAGCATATTAACTTCTAAGGGTCCAGGACAGACAACCTTTCCCTACCTGCATTATATTTTATACCTACTTGTCTCCCTTTTGGTCTAGCATAACTTAATATACCCTATATGAATCTGGAAGACATAAGCTTTGTAATTATCTATGAATTATTGAATTTCTTCAAAGTTTCCTGAGAGTAGCCTGACTTTTACACAAGCATTGCCATCAGCGCTTCAGTAAACGACCAATAATCGACTGTAATCGTAAACAATTCCCTACTTATCTATATTTCCAGGCTGACATGGATAAGTTTACTACTGAGGTTGATTTGTATGAGAACCGCAGTAATTGCTTTCCAAGCGTACTTGTTGTATTTGTGCTAACCGCATGAAGTCTATGACTTTGTAGAGAGGGAGAGAGTGTGTGTATGTATGTGTGAATGGGCGGGTTGGTAGGTGGATTAATAGGTGCGTGGGTGGGTAGGTACGTGCGTGCGAATGTATGCACGAGTGTAGGACGTGGCAAAATATATTTTCAAGGCATCAGAATTGGTAACTGTTGGGACTTTAATGTCTTTAGAATGAAACATGACTCGTATGGAACCTTTTGTGTTTTACCCTTTCAAGTACAATTGAGAGTAATATGACGTTTGTACCTCCTCAACTTAGTTTAGCAAACAAACATAGCTTAAATTCTGGGTCGCGGATATGTTCATATTTTTACAAGACCTGATGGACAGATTTAAGAGCTGGAGTTTCTTATTCAAACACATAATTCGAATAATACACCCTTAGGTACATATACGAGGCAATACTTCAAAAAAATAATTTATGTCAAAATATTTAATATCGAAAAGCTATGTACGGTCATGACTTAAATATATGCTCATTAAACGATCGTTAAACAGGCGACTATAATGTTTAATGCCAGGCCACATTCATACGTGCCGGCCCCGCGGTGTATGGGTACCGTGCCTACCTCTTACCTGGAGAAGCCGACTTCGATTCCCGCGCAGGTGCGGGATTTTTACCTGCATCTGAGTAGTGGATCGAGGTCCACTCCGCCTACGTGATTAGAATTTGAGAAGCTGCCTGATAGTGAGATAACGGTCCCGGTCCAGAAAGCCAAAAAATTACGGCCGTGAGGATTCGTCGTACTGACCATACGACACTTCGTAATCATTAGGCCTTCGGGCTGAGCAGCGGTCGCTTAGCAGGCCATGGCCACTCGGGGCTGTTGCGCATTGGGGTTTGGTTTTGGTTTACTTCCACATTCATATTCAATTCTAAACTAGGACTTCATAGGACAACAAGCAACAGGTATAAAGTTTCAAAATGTCCACGATCCAGAATTTAAGCCATGTTTGATTCCTAAACTTAGTTGAGGAGGTATAAACGTCAAAATTACTTTTAATTGTATTTGAAAGTTTAAAACAAAAAAGGTTCTCTTCGAGTCAGGTTTCATGATAAAGCCATTAAACTCCCATCAGTTACCAATTCTGATATCTTGAAAATATATTTTTTCATGTGCTACACTCGTGCAGTCGATGATTTTATAACATAAAGAAGAATATTTAAAAATATTTAAATGATACTTGAGAAGAAAGAATCTGAACTAAAATTCAGTGGAAGAATAACTGATTAAAGACCTTTTATTGAAAGAATTGTCGTTTTCTGAAACTCTTGTTGCAACGCAAGCAATTTATTCGTCAAAGTCTTCAAAGTATGCACCCATAATGCCATACTCGTCATTCACAAACAATGGAATTATCAGTACTGATGTCCTAATATGTCACTCAGTTTGCACACATTTAAGTTCACACTACCATCGATAAAATTCACAAATCCCTTGGTTGAAGAGGGGTTAGCAACCTTACATCTTTTAATTTAGTCTTCATCTTCGTTATTCTTTCCTGATGTCCGTGCTGCTGGGAAACGGCACCATTTTCCTGCTGTAGGAATTCCAATAAAGATTCCGCTGATTGAAACGATATTTTTGGAGGCAGGCATCTCATTTCATTAACTTTCTCCTTATCTCGTTGATCAGAAACTAATATTACTTTCCTTCGCATTTTAAAACTGGGAAAATATGAAAACCACTAAAAACTTCCTGCGTCAGCGCACTGTAGTGTCGATCTCTTGCTTCATGTACATTTCATAAACAACCCTGTTAATAAATGACCAACAAGCAGTAAGTAAGTTAGTCTGGCGAGTACAACTAAATCAGAGAGTGATGAAACGAACTAAGGGTAAAGATATTCTGGACGTGGTGCCAATAAAACAAGAGAAGCTATACAGGGAAACTGAAGTAATGGATGGTATACGTGACCAGTGATTACGGAGCCATTCGAATATTATTTGAAAACAGGTGTGATGTGATGTGTTGTGTAAAAGTAAGTGGCAAAGGAAGCGATACGCGATAATGCAAAGGTGACAAAAAAAGCTCGAGAGATTTTTCAAAGGTTGATATGACGAGTTGAAAATGGTTTTAAAAATGTAAATAGCCCAAGAGATCAATTTGAACAAATTGTTCGGGAATGCGAAAACATACATGCACCCTCTGTGGCGGTCGAGTGGTATGAGTTGTATCTCAATAATCAGAGTTCGATAGAATAGTGTTATTGTCAAGTACTAGCGATTCTTGGCGAAAGATAAACAACAGCACTTCAACAAGCAGGAAGCGAATGACTCAACCTAGATAGAGCACCGAGCAGCAGAACGCAGGGAAGCGTGTAGTATGAAAATTCTGCTCAGTTCAAGTTTCCACAAGCAGCGCAAACCAGTTCCCTAAACACTAGCGATGCATCGTACAAATAGTTTCGGGCCATAACCCAAGAGAATTCCGTGGTAGGTACAGAAATAATACAATAAGGAAGGGAACATATATAGAGAACTGCCCAAGAACAGGTTTCAATAACAGATATATTGTAACAATTCAAAGGAGATGACAAATATTTACATAAAAATGGATAAATAAAACCTCTTGGGGTTTAATGCAAATCATGCAAGCAATTATATCTATCGCAGATACATCCAGATACGAGAAAAAGCAGAATTACACAGTTGCTTCTTATTATCTTTGTGTAAGCATCTAATATCTATTAACATCTATCATCAACATACATCAAACGAGAACAAAGGGAACCATGGAAGTTACAGTTAGATTTCTCCTTTTTTTGACTCAAGATATTTACAGATGCAATAAAGGAGGAACTACTCTTGGTATCACCCTTATCTTTGGTAAACACAGATCGTGAAAGGAAGAACCACGCGAATTCCTCTTATTATTATTGTAACAGACTTGGACATGAAACTTACAACCTCAACACACCTAGAAAATTTTTTTAATAGATAATCAATCTCTTATAAGTAGTACGAAACATTCCCTAGACTAACGAGCGAACAGGTAGCATAACATCTAGTCCTGCAAAGCATTAGCACACGCGCTGGGAAGGGGTAATTACTAGAAAGTTCGAAATGTAAACAAGAGACATACAACAATGTTAGCAGACCAGAAAAGACCAGTATTTCTCATACAATCTGATTTTTACTAACAAGGGAAAGGGGAAAGGGGGGTAGAGGAAAGCAGGAAGTAAGGACATAAGCAAGAAAAGAAAAATAAGGAAGTAACAACAAAGGGATGGGAAATCGAGCAGGAATCAGGCTGCCGAGTCCCCAACACGAAATGACGCGAAACAAAGTTCACCACACCACACGTAACGTTCAGGGAGCACTATTATATTGCCAGTCCAGAGCACTTTGGCCACCACATTCCAAATAATAATGTCTTAATTGCAAAGTTAAGTGCACCAAGGCTATGATGAATCCTGAAGGGACTAAAGTTCGAATGCACACCTGTGGCAAAGCACAAGCCAAGAAAATAAGGCCATTTATGAAAGTGAGATAGTAATAAAAGGTATCTGCTCACCCAGTCAGTTTTGAAATACGAAGTAAGTTAAAATTGACACGGTCCAGCCGTGTCCAGAGGTCCAGCTCCCACTGCCTATTACAAAGTTGAATCACAGCTGATCGGCGAAAGAAGTAAACGGGGAGTATATATATATGGCAGGGGAGCGCTATCTAGAACTTACTAGAGGCCGATGACGTCACGGTGGATGCGCAAGGAGAGGCTCCAGTCTCAGCAGTAGTAAGACATGTTGGCAAGCAGACAGTTCGTATCGCCGCGTAGTATAAGGAGCACCAAATCGGAGGGGAGAAAATATCATCAAGTAAGAGACGAAGATCTCGTAACACCTCCAAGGCCGTAAGGAATGGTAAAGGTTCACTATACCGTAACGAACTATTCAAGAGGTTAAGAAAGGGGTGCTTCTATAAAGAAATTGATTTAGAATTGGTTGTGGAAGTAAGGAGAAATTTAACAAACCAGAAAATTGAATTTAGAAAAATATCAGCTAAGATAACATGAAGGCGATCACAACTGTCAGTCATATGAACATTAGTGAAAAATGTTTGTGTGTAGGTACTTTAAGGCAGTAACGTCTTCCAGAAAAGACATACCAGGAATAATTAATGAACAAGAGATAAGATTATTTATAGAAGGCTGGAATATTTACTCAGTAGTATATTAAGAGACTTTAATACAGTACAAGGATGATGTCCACCTGTTGGACTGGGTAAGTAGTGAAATTTACCTGCGATAATAAGGACATTTACAAAAAGGTACAACATTTGAAATGTAGAAAGTCAGCTGGGATTGATAAGATATCTGCGGATATGTAGTGAAGCACTGGGCTTGGAAATAGTGCCATACCTGAAATACATATTTTTATTTTTATTTTTATTTTTATTTTTATTTTTATTTTTATTTTTATTTTTATTTTTATTTTTATTTTTATTTTTATTTTTATTTTTATTTTTATTTTTATTTTTATTTTTATTTTTATTTTTATTTTTATTTTTATTTTTATTTTTATTTTTATTTTTATTTTTATTTTAAAATTTTCTTTACGTCATACCGACACAGACAGGCCTTATGGCGACAATGGGGTAGGAAAGAGCTAGATGTTGGAAGAGCGCAGCCGTGGCCTTAATTAAGGCACGTCCCCAGCATTTTCCTGGTGAGAAAATGGGAAACCGAGGAAAACTACCTTCAGAGCTGCCGACAGTGGAATTCAAACCCATTATCTCCGGAATGCAAGCTCACAGATGAGTGATCGAATAGCACAGCCAACTCGTTTGGTAATAAAATGCATATTTGATGAGTGTTTGCATTACGGAGATGTACCAAATGAAGAGAGAGTTGCAATATTAGTGCCATTGTACGAAAAAAGGTTGATAAACATAACGTGGGTGACTAATAGTCAGTCTGCTTGACAAATGAAGTGTGTGAGCTCCGGTAATACATTCTCTCTGATTATGTTAGACACGGCCGCAAAATTACTAATACCGAGCTCGATAGCTCCAGTCGCTTAAGTGCGGCCAGTATCCAGTATTCGGGAGATAGTAGGTTCGAACCCCACTGTCGGCAGCCCTGAAAATGGTTTTCCGTGGTTTCCCATTTTCACACCAGGCAAATGCTGGGGCTGTACCTTAATTAAGGCCACGGCCGCTTCCTTCCCACTCCTAGCTCTTTCCTGTCCCATCGTCGCCGTAAGACCTATCTGTGTCGGTGCGACGTAAAACAACTAGCAAAAAAAAAAAAAATACTAATTGCTTTGATAGAAAACAGTTCTGGTTTGTGAAATGTTATTCCGGTAAGGCTCAACATGCAGGATCTTAGAAAGATATAGCAGATACTCTAGATCCACGCACCGGATCCCGTGAGATCTCCGAAGATAAGCAACATTGGGCGTGGTCAGGATTTGGATGGGTTGCCACGCGCTGTTGGTGGTGGTAAGGGAATGGAGGAGCGGAAAGGAACTGGCCACCTTATCGCACGTAAACTCCGGCTCAGGAGCACCTCTGCGGAGGTTCGGACCTGCCTTCGAGCAGAATAACCCTTACCTTACCTAGATCCATGAGGACTAATTGACTGCATTACTACTGGACTATCCAAGGTTTTTGATAAGGTGGATCAAGGGAGACAACTGACGAAAATGAGGGCTATTGGACGTGACAAAAGAGTGATTGAGTGTTCTCTATACAAGAGAACTCAGATAATTAGAGTATGTGAAGCATTATCCGATCCTGCTATGATAATATCGGAGGTGTGGAAGTTCCACATCCCATTAATATTGGACTTTTACGTTCTCTTATATTAATAAATGTTATGAATAACGAACTGGAATCATAAAGAAGGCCTTTTACTGATGATGTTAAACTATATAGGTTAAAAAAGAAGCTACATGTTTGTGAGAAACTGCAAGAAGTCTTGGACAAAATTGACACAAGCAGAGAAGATAATAGTATGAGAGTAAACTGGGTGAAAAATAAGGTTGTATGTTACACCGAGAAGAAAAGTCGTTTCAGTTTTAATTACTGAGTCTATGAGGTGTAGGCTCGTAATGGAGAACACATGGTGTCAACGTAAGGAAAGGACTTCATTGCAGTAATCTCATTAACGATGTTGTATATAGATCTTACAGATCTCTTCATACGGTCATGAAGACATTTAGAGTATCTAGTGAGGATGTAAGGTAGAGGGCGTATATGTCACTGTAAGAACCGAATTACAGTGTGGTTCCAGTATATCGACGGCTTACTTCTAAAACATCGTATCTCTCAATGCACTTCCTATCCATTTTCTTCCTTAAGACTGGTCACGCCTCCCAGCCACATATGGATGTACAGTCCATCAAAACAATTTTCGTTGTGTTCGTTTTCCTGTGGGAGAGTGAAAGGAAAAAGAACCTTACATATATTAAACTGTAGGAGTGCCTAAATTCGCCATGGAAAGAACATCCCTACAATACGGTGTGGTAAGGTCCATTTTCCTTTACATACTAGCATAGGAAAATGAACACTACAAAAAACGTTCTGATGGATTGCATATAAATATGTGGCTGGGAGGCGTGACCAGTCTTAAGGAATATAATGGGTAGGAAGAACATTGTAACATACGAAGTTTTAGAAGTAAGCCGACGATATGCAGTATATGCGATCTTCACTAGGATCGATTGTGTCTAGAAATAGGAGAGATCAAAAAGAAGGTAGCACGATTCTTTTTGGTGATTTCCGACAAAATAATTGTGTTACGCAAATTTTGCCATCTTTGGGCTGGGAACTCTCTGGGGTAAAGAGACAAGCTGCTCGACTAAGTTGAATGTTCCGAGCAGTCAGAGGACATTTGGCATGGAATGAGGTTAGTAGACGAATAATGTGTTTGGATAGAGGTTTTAAACGCAGGAAAGGTCAACAAATAAAGATAAAGTTAGAGATTTGAATAACTTACCAACGGAGACATTCGATAAATCCCCAACTTCTTTGAAATCATTAGACGAGACTAGACAAATGGCTCATACGGAATCGATAGATTAATTTCTATATTCTAACCATTAATGTACTCACGCAGTTAATCAGTATCAGTTTATTCATAATCCGGTAAGGAAAATCCTTCCATTAATCCAGAGTATTGACGCACGATTTCCTTGGTTTGAAACCCTGACTTCTGACTTTCCCTTATTAGTGTCATTTAATGTGCTGGGTTGCGAAGGCGAGTTCAAAATTGTTAGATACGGAATTCTTTATTATCGAAGAGATAAAAATTACATTTCTGGGTGGCTATTGAAAGATTTCCTAACAGGCCAGAGAAGATTTAGAAGTGCCTATACTGGCTTATGAAACACAACACATGCTTTCAAGTTCATTTCTGATGGATCCGGCTCGATACGCCATTAGGTCTATATTTCGTCTGCTACTTAAAGCTAGGTTCTTAGAGTCATTTCACGTCGTATGCCAGTGATCGATTGACTTAGATCTTGATAACATATGATCCCTCACAGTACTTCTAAGCGACGAAAGAGGTGCAATTTGTCAAGAGCTGGCAGAAAATAAGCTCATAAGCGATAGAGATTTTATGGAGAAGTTGAAGTACATTCTTCACCTCTGTGAAATGTATGAAAAGGTTTTTGCGTTATTTGAATATGTACATGGTGGTTGTATCCTCTGCCATCTCACATATAATAAGTACAATTAGCTCCACTTTTACCTAAAGGAAGTGATTTTATCCTGAGAGAGGTCCATCAATATAAAATACGATTAATTGATCACTTTGTACACTTGATTCAATTTGTAACAAAATTTCGTTCTTTGGTACACCTGTGATAAGCGTACAAGTTCACGGGTTGTATTCGATTAGGTTTGTTGTTTGGATCATCAGCCCATAGGCTGGTTTGATGCAGTTCTCTATCCCACCCTATCCTGTGCTAAAACTTATACTTCTACGAAACTAATATATCCTAGACCTATTCTAATCTGTTTGTTATATTCATAGCTTGGTCTACCCCTGCAGTTTTACTGCCTACATTTCCCTCAAAAACAAAATTAACAAGACACGGTTGTGTTCAGAAGTGCTCTCTCATTCTGCTCGTTCTTGTCAAATTTAGCCAAATCTTTCTCGTCTCACCAATTCGATTAAGTATCACTTCATTTATGATTCAATATAACCATCCCAACTTCAGCAATCTCCTGTAACACCACATTTAAAACGATTCCATTCTCTTCTTTCTGAGCTAGTTATTGTCAATGTTCCACATCCAAACAGTGCCGCGCTCCACGGGTTAATTTTCAAAATATTTCTAATTCCTATATCAATGTTCGAAGTGAATGCATTCATTTCCTTAACAAAGGCCTTTCTTGCTTGTGTTAGTCTGTATTTTATGTCCTCCTTACTAATGCCATCATTATTTAATCTACTACACGATTAACGACATTCTTGTACTTCTTCTAAGACTTCAGTTCCTAATGTGGTATTTCCTTCATCACAAGACTTCCTTCGACAGCACTTCATAATATTTGTTTTATATTTATTTACTTTCATGCTGCACATCATCTCCAAAACTGTGCCCATACATTCAGCAATTTTTCCATATCTTCTGCAGGTAGAATAAGAATATCATCAGCAAATCTCAGAGTTTCAAATTCGTCTCCTTGGATTGTGATCCTTTTCAAAATTCTTCCTCAATTACCTTTAACACCTTTTCTAATTAAATATTGAAAGGAGAGGCCTTACCTCACTCCTTCTGGATTGCTACTGATTTTTCATAGCTTTCGATGCTTATCACTGCAGACTGTTTTATGTACAGATTGTCGATATTCTCCTTTCTCGATGCCTGATCCCGATCATCTTTAGTATTTCCAATAGCTTGGTCCAATCAACATTATCGAATGCTTTCTCCATACTTACAAATGTCATGTACGTAGGCTTGCCTTTCTTACTCTAATTCGATACTCTATTATCTGACGTAAAGTCAGGATTGCTTACCATGTTCCTACATTTCTTCTGAAGCCAAACAGATCTTCTCCCAACTGAGCATCAATTTGCATTTCCGTTCTTCTGTAAATAATGCGACTTAAAATTTTGGAAGCGTGAGATACAAAACTAATGGTGAGGTAGTTTTCGTACTTGTCAGTACCTTATTTACTAGGAATAGGTATATACATTCCGTCTAAAATCGGATGGCACTTCCCCTATATCATACATCTGATACACTAAATGGAATAACCTCTCCATGCTGTATCCTCCTAAGGTGGTCAATAATTCTGAGGGTATGTCATCAATAACAGGCGCCATGTACTTATTTAGGTTTCTCAAAGCTCTCTATTAATAATCCTGACCATAATGGCCAGTATTGGGACCGTATTGACTTCATCACAGTAAATAGAAAAATGGATGATCCGCCCAGTCAATACTATGTGTTAAAAATGTATTTACATTTACCTTATATCCAGTACATTTTTCAAGAGTATGGTCATTATCTTCTTCAGCTAATTAGGTTAAAATTCGTATATACAATACGACCTAATGGAACAGGGGGCCACTGCTAAGAAATATAAAACTATGACAAGTACAATATAACATATTAAATAGTTAATGATTAAAGGTATGGAATTGAATTCCATCTTTTCATCTCAATATAAGCACAGTGGGATGATGTCTATGTGGTTAAAATATTGAGCACTGAGCACTGTTCCTAGGTGACGTCACTGTGCACTTGTTGACCCAATACTCCCTTATGGAGTTCAAGTAGGATCATATTAAAAATATTATAAAACCAAGTTGTCAAGCCGATCCCCTCAGTGAATAGGTGTTTATGCAGCCATGCTGACATGAACAACTTATCACTAGTCAAATTTCTTTTCTGGAGTGGAAGGAAGGGCAATTTAACATTGACCTCTCATTATTTACTAAAGAAAAACAAGAGGCTGTGGAGAGAAAATACCTGAAGCTAATTGAAGACAAACGCATTACAAGAGAGGAAATGCGTAACAAAGTAACACACACAACAACACACGCATTTTATCCGCCATTTGAAAACCTGACCAATGTTGATTTCAACAATGATGAAGTTGAGACCTTAAGTAAATGTCCTAAACAAAACTGGCCACACATGGGTAAGACCATTCATATTAGGGAATCATTGAAATTGCTAGCGGAATCTGAAGTGGCAATTGCAGAGGTCCCCACATAGTCCAGTCAAGTTAAACATGAAAAGGGGGTCGTGCTTGCAAAAGGTCCGGTCGTTTTGAATTTTTTATATGTTGTTAGGACCTAAACCAATAATAAAAAAAACAGATTTGCAGTTTCCAAAGCGCTGTGCTAGCGGCGCTGCACCCAAAAATCCAGTTTCGGACTTTTTTCGGGTTTTGCTCAATATCTCAGTAAAGGAGGGGTTTAACCGGTATAGTCACTCTATATACTTTTAAAGTAGACTAAATGTGCTAAAATTTGAGACCAGGGCGAGCTATATACAGCCATTGGTTTGGAAGATACATTTCCTCAAAGAAATGCAATTTTTTTTCCAAAAAGTGTATTTTTTCGATATGGTCACTTATTTTGTGAAATCTAAAATGCGCATCCCATGTCAATATTATATGAAATGAAGTTGTAGTAAATTTAATTAGCTTTTATTTGAGATCAGAGTGGTATCTGTAGGCCCAGCGATTCTCTCAAAAACGGCAAATAACCAAAAAACAGTCGTAAGTGGGTTTGCGGGAAAATGCAAATAAACTGTTCTCACGTCTTTTTATGGTTTTATGTTTTTTTTTTTTATTGGAACCTTCATTTGTACACTGTCGACAAGATGCTCCCTTTTGTCCACGCAGCTGGATATGTTGGATCTACAAGATTGGATGGATAAAAGTGAATATGACATGTTCACAAAAGGATCATTCACCATTCGACGGTCTGACATGTTTTGGTCTGGGTTGTGGTCAGACCTAACAATTGAACAGAAGCTGATGCGATCCATGAAGACAGTGTGCTGGCAAGGTGGACAAGAGGAATGGTGTTTATGGTGAACATATGTGAAGAGCTTGAAAGTTTTTGCAGCATCTCATATCCTACTGGGGAGCAACCTTTAGACATCATACCTTCAAGAATCGTCCGAGATAACAGTGATTTGGAAAAACTCAAAAACTGATTTTTTGTTGCTATTTGCTTTTCGTCGCACCGACACAGATAGGTCTTATGGCGACGATAAACCTGTTTGCTCTCCACCCTCCATTTCCCAAAACTGACAGTTTGCTTTCTATCAGTAGTGTATTTCTGACAGGTCCTGAGGATTTAAAAGATGACTTCAAGTATGAGTTGGAACCGTTCCCCATGTCTCTGTTCGATGCGCAAGGACACAAAATCCACTCTGTACTCTACCTTCACTCCTCTTTCCAGACACACGCCGATAGATGCCAGCACTCACGTCGGTTTGGATGGTTTGGATGGTGGCTACCTCTTGCACAAGGTCGTGCGGCAGTGAAGAGCACAGTTCGAGCAACATTTGGCCAAGGAAAAACCAAAATCACAACACTCCTGAGCAAGTGGAGGTCTTGCTTCAGCCAGACTCCACCCCACAAGCCGTGAGAGAAGCAGGCATCAAGTGCTTTTTGACTCTATATAGGGTGACATCGCAAGGGATACTTTGGATTTACTGAGATATAAGACGTTTGTCACTTCGAGCAGAAAGATTGAACGTCAATGCTCAGTCCTCTGTCAGTCATGCGGTGGCAAATTGTGCATTAACGTACCGGATGTGGAGCTGAAATGCTCGGACGAAGATGTCCCCACTACAGACTGGGCGCCTCTCCAAGCGTCCATCACAGCCATCGAGACACCATCTTCGTGCGAGCCCAAGTCCAGCCCATTTAAGAGAAAAGAAAGGCATGATTTGGCAACCAAAATACAATACCTACAAGATTTATAATAGCTTTCCTTTTTGTGTAAGTGTAATTTGTCCTTATAGTAGGTACCATGATGTTTGTACAAGCATTTTAGTATGTAGGTATATAAAACAATGTTTGACGATGACGTAATTACTGACAGGTATATTACATATTCCTTTTTTCATCAAACAATTTTTAACAATAAAAAATTTAACTGTTCGATAAACAAAACAATAAAAAGGCCTGAGAAAAACGTATTTTCATTTCCCCCACAAAAAAACACTTATGACTATTTTTGGTTATCTGCCATGTTTGAAAGAACTGTTGGGCCTATAGGTACCAGTATGGTCTCAAATGAAAGCTAATTAAATGTACTAAAACTTCATTTCATATAATATTTGACGTGGTATGGGTATTTAAAAGACATTTCACAAAATACGTGACCATTCCGAAAAAAATTCACTTCTTGGAAAAAATTGCCTATTTTCGAAGAACTGTTATCATGGGAACCAATGGCTGTATGGAGCTCCCTTGGTCTCAAATTGTAGCAAATTTAGTCTATTTTAAAATTATATAGAGCGACGATACCGGTCAAACCCTTCTTTCACTGAGATTTTGAGCAAACCTTAAAACGTCCGAAAATTTCATGTTTTTTGGGGTACACCGCCGCTCGCACAGCACTTTGGAAATTGCATATCTGTTTTTTTAATATTGGTTTAGGTCCTAACAACATATAAAAAATTCAGAACGACCGGACCTTTTGCAAGCACGGATATACGTCTTGACTGGACTAACAGATGAACAGGAAACAATGAGGTTCGAGGACGAAAAGAAAATTTGTAAATTAATGGGACACAAGTCTATCACAGATGACAGAACTAACAATATTCTCCGGATGATTAACAAGGAGATCAAGGACAACAACGTAATTGGTACGAGGCTGATAAGTCTAATACCATAGTTTTGAAGAATAAATAAGATTACGTTAATAAAACGAATGATATTTTAAGGGCGATAAGTTTCTTCAGATAAGGAGGGACCCCACCAACACTATGCAAAGGAAATTTAAGCAAATTTTAACCAATACCACTTTCATGGAGTCGAAATAAGCAAATCACTTGGTAGACATGAGCCCAGGGTTATCTACCTAAATTTAAGGCAATGCCCTACAAGGACATGAACCAAGGACTGGTGAGAAAAGGGGACACGTATTTCTTTTCCTGGTAGCGAGCTCGTGGGAACTCTAAGATTGGAACTCCACGGATGTGGCTGAGCTAGGGAATCCCGAGCTGAAAAGTAGGAGAAGTCATCCCCACCTCATGTTGTTGCGCGAGTGGGAGAGGTACACTTTTTAGCATCGAAATATGGAATCCATCTTCAAATCAGCATGACCAACTTCGTCCTCTAGAATGAAAGTATTATCTAAATTTATAATATTGCATTCCACTATGACTATAAATAGCTTTTCTTGATTTGAGCGTTTATTTAGAGTGTGTGATGTCCTTTTTGGTAATTATCCCCTGCTGAAAGAAGGAATAGATGGTTACGTAACATCGGAAAGGCACCGGGGCCATGTGTTATATATCTTCACTCTATCTTAACAATGGAAATCCTGTGAGCGAAGGGGAGATTGAAGAAAGATATTTATTTACTACAGAAAATTTCAGGATCGGATTTCGCACGGATACGTCTTGTCTATATTAAATGATTACTGGTCTCCTGGTAATCACACTATTATGCTCCAAATACACCGGGAACATGGTGAAAGGAGGAGGCATCTTAGTTAATATAAGGCTATAGAATCGTCACCCCAGGGGAGTCGGTGTTTTCTTCTCACGAGGGACGGATGTATGTCCAGATCGGGTTCCGAGTTCCTTTGTCTTGTGTACTGTTAAAACTGATAGTAGGTAAAACAGCTTAATTATAATGGAATATGAAGTGAACTAAGCCGCGAGATACAATTAAGTACGAAATTAAACCTTGACGAGTTTGGTACAGGAATTTCAACTCGTATATTTATTATTAATACGTCTGTCGCCCAAGACAATGGAGGGAGACTTTATAGTACAAGTATTACTACGGTATATGATACAGCGTTTAACTCAGAGTCGAGCGTTGAATAAGTTGCGCGGCACCTGCCGGAATACCCTGTATTAATTTTCTTTGATCCGGATAATAGAATCAAAGACCGGATCGATTAGTGGGCGGTGACAAAGGTACTGAAGATTTCCAGTGCCAAGGACGATGGGATTAATTGGTCGCAGAGAGCAGCCGGAATCGGCAGTCAGTGTTCCCAAGACACATGCTTCTATAATTTAATCCCGCAGGATCCGCCAATATTCCAGGCAAATTCAACATCAAGAGCACCATAAATACCTTCACAAGAAAAATCAATTACCATATACGCTTACTATCCTTAATTAAGTGTTTAACCCGCTCTTATGACTGGAATTTATTATTACAATATTAGTGATTATTAACTCTATCCTGTAACTCAACTAAGTCTAGAATTCAGATGACATCTTCTTGACACAGTTTCGAACTACACTTAGATGAATCTCGCGTCAATCTAACGCAGTGGAACAACACTCCATTCAATCTCATAAACCCAAATTATCACAATTATAGGTTTAATTCAATTTTAAGCGATTGGTCACTTATTTTAAGCTTTCATTATGGTTAAGCACACTTTGGAAATATTCCGAAGACAAACTACGTCTAGCTACACTAATAGAATGTCAAAGCTCAGCCACACATGTAACTAGTCTACCATTACCTCAAGTAAAGGAAGTGAAATATCATAAAATAGGGCAAATTTAACTAAAATACTGCTAAAAGAAGAGAGATCATCTAATTGATACATAGACGGAAGAGAAGCAAATTCAAATTGGCACTTAAATTTTACGACGGGGATTGATTCTCGATGAGCTCTTCCATTATTTAAGCATGTCCTTCACAACAATCCCCTCGGTGTTAGGGGTGCCTTATATGTTTAGTGCATCATGCTGGCAGGAAGGTTGATGTCCCATGATGATCTTGACGTTCCTCTTGACATGGTTAAATGCATATTATAGAGGCGACGATTCCTGTTGTGTTGCTGTCTCCTTCACGTACTTACTTGAAGATAGCTGTAACTGACAGAACTTGTTACACTACTCGACATGTTGGGAAGAATTGATGTTAATGAAATCTACCCCTTCAAAATGAAGCAAATGATTTATGCTAGCTCACTAGTAAATGTTGATTAGTCGCCAAATTAGCCGGGTACAATATAATGGTAAATTATATATGTTTTATTTTGGAATAAATTATTTAGAGGGCGTGGTATTCAACCGGTGGACCAATCGCGCATACCGTATAATATTAGTGTATAATAAGTTATGTCAAGGAAGAAATGTAGCTGTAAGATCGCCCAGCGAGCCGAACCATAATCTCCCATGAAATAAGTAGCTAGGGCCCATTCTCATTTTTATTGTGTTCGTTTAACATGTGTTTCGATAACTGTAGGACTCTATTCACGCTTTGAATGGTGTGAAATTATTATTGTGATTGTTTTAATTAACATGTGTGTTCCTCTTGTAATGACGGAAGTTTAAAGTGACGAATAAATGACCATCTAAGTCACGTAGGCCCATCAGATAACAATGTTTAGAAAATATAAGAGTGGGAGGCTTCTTAGTTAAATCAGGGTGTAGGAGCGTCACCCCCAGGGCGGTCGGTGTTTTCTTCTCACCAGGGACGGATGTATGTCAAGGTCGGTTTCAGAGTTCCTTTGTCTTGTGTACTGTTAGAACTGATAATAGGTAAAACAGCTTAATTAGAGCGGAATGTCAAGTGAACTAAGACGCGGGATACAATTAAGTGCGTAAATAAACACTGACGAGTACTGAACAGAAAATTCAACTCGTAGTTTTATTATTATTACGCCTGTCGCCCGAGAAAAAGGAGGGAGAATTTATAGGACAAGCATTACTACCGTTTATGAGACAGGGTTTAACTCAGAGCCGAGCGTTGAATAAGTTGTGCGGCACCTGTCGGAATACCCTGTATTACTTTTCTTTGATTCCAGGACAATAGAATCAAAGATCGGTTCCATTAGTGCACTGCGACGCAGACGAACCGATTGGGTACTAAATTTGTGTGTGTCTGTGCCTAGATACTGACGATTTCCAGTGCCAAGGAAGATGGGAATTATGTAATTAGCGGAATGTGCAAATTGAAGTAGAGAAAGCCTTAGCGCAGATTAATAATGTGTTATATGAGTTTGATATGCCTGGTAATGGCCAAGTAATGATACCGTAGTGGATTGCGCCCTTGTACAGTATTGGATAAGCCCAGCAGAGGCAGCAGCGAGATTATGTGGTATTGATAATGAAATAGATACGATTGCATGTAGCCCATTCAAGATTATGAGAGCGCTATGTGGGCCAGTTTCCGAGAGGGACAGTGAAAGTAAAATTCACCCCGCAGTCGGTTTCCCAGTAGTCAGCTGGAAGCTATTTGTAGAAATCACCTAAAGATGAATCTGGGAAAATGCTAGCTGTTCCAGAAAGAGGTGCATTACCTGGGTCACATTATGTCACCGGAAGTGGTAGCTACGGGTTCGGGACAGTTAGAAGCTTTTAGGAGCTGGCCGGTGCCAAAGAACCTGCGGGAATTCTAGAGGTTCTTCGGACTTTGCTCCTACTATCGCACGTATTGAACCATTCAGTTCATGTTCTAATAGTCGGGATTTTAGCCTTAGATATTGGAATTGCATGAGACCACCACAAAATTCATTGTATAGCAGTTTATTATATAAGAAAGTACCGATGGAGCATTTCTCATGGGAACATAGCAGCAGTATCATTATGAAAATTTCAGAGGCTCACAAAAGGAATTTATTACCCAAGCGAAGCTTCTTTATTAATAGTGTTGGACGCGCACCACTTCATGAAACTCGCGGGCTGATTGTGTTTTGGAGGGAAGAAGAAATTAATTTAATATCTCCGGATACAGAAGAGATGCACTGGATTTGATAAGAGAATTGCAACCTGCATAATTTCCGGTAAATTTTGATATGCGACACGGCTATAATTAGAAGTGCATACGTTAAGTGAGATACTTGTTACTCTTCGTGCGGGAGAAGCTTCCAGTCGCGGGCGCGGGTTATACAGACCTCCCGCACACAAGCGTGGTAACGCCATCACCAGCCTGATTATAAATACACGACGGCCAAGCGCGTCAGATTCATTCATTGACTGTACGGTTGCTAGAACGAGGTAGTCCCGCTGTGAGTCGGCATACAGAAGAGCGTCTTTATCTTCGAGCTGCATACACCTAGCACGATTGAATCTGGGGAGAATAGGCCGAAGAAGTTTAACAACCCCCCCCCCCCCAATTGGTCATTTTAGATATTGGAATGTTTCTATGTTATTATTTAATAATACGTATATTTCAATGTTGTATCTGCGTGTTTGTTACCTAATTTGTAATTGATAATTGTCTTTTCGTTCTCATTTTCATACTTGCAGAAGAAAATGCTACATAAGAGGGAAGGAAGGTGTGTGACGTCACGACACAGGAATGCGGCAGTAAAAGAAGACTGCTGTCTGTCAAGTGTTTTAGGGAGACAATGACCTTATTGTTACGGTACTGGAAGAGATTGCATTTCCATTTGTATTTGTCACTTTATACGACTAGCCCTTTATGTGTTGGTCATAGGACGACGTAGTTGAGTTCCTGTAATTTCAATGTTTATGTTAGGTGCCTTGCGCTTAGCTGGCCCAGGGATCGATGCTCTGTTAGAGCACTGTATTATGTTTGGTTTTTCCTTGGCCAAATGGTGCTTGAACTGTGCTCTTCACTGCCGCACGACCTTGTGCAAGAGGTAGCCACCATCCAAACCGACGTGAGTGCTGGCATCTATCGGCGTGTGTCTGGAAAGAGGAGTGAAGGCAGAGTACAGAGTGGATTCCCTGCAAGTCCCTAGGCTACTGTGTGGAAATATTTGATGTATTTTCTGAATATTCGTCCTATTATGATGATGTCGTCCTGATTCACGAGGCAAGCATCGTGCGTTATCACTCTCAGTATCGGATCCATCAGTCTTTCGAAGGTCGCCGCGCGTTACAGAGGCCAAAGTGCATCACAGTAAAATGGTGCAGCCCTCGACCGGAAGAGAATGACATCTTCTCCTGGTCTTTCTGATGGAACGCCGCTAGCCAGTACCCAAACTTGAGGTGCAGGATCGAAAACCACTCGTCTCCATAAAACGTGTCCAGGGCGTTGTCTGTCCGGGGTAAAGGGGAAGCAGTTCCTTTTCGTGACGTCATTCAATGTGCGGTAATAGACGCAAAAACGGAGCACACCGTTCTTTTTCTTCACTCGACCAATTAAAACGGGCTTTCGACTCCTTGATGACTCATCACTGCTTCATGGCCGGCTCCATGGCTATATGGTTAGCGTGCTGGCCTTTGGTCAGAGGGGTCCCGGGTTCGATTCCCGGTAGGGTCGGGAATTTTAACCATCATTGGTTAATTTCGCCGGCTCGAGGGCTTGGTGTATGTGTCGTCTTCATCATCATTTCATCCTCATCACGACGCGCAGGTCGCCTACGGGAGTCAGATCAAAAGACCTGCACCAGGCGAGCCGAACATGTCCTCGGACACTCCCGGCACTAAAAGCCATACGCCATTTATTTTCACTGCTTCATGCCATCCAACTTCCGGTCTATTCCCACCTCCTTCGCCAGGGTTACCCTGTGGGTTGGTTGCAGGATTGGGGAAGCGAAGCCAGTGTTGATGCGATGGTACACCCTGCCCGAACTTCCGTAGTCAACTTCTGTAGCAGTGAATATATCCCGGAACTCGTGGAGTGGTTCCTTTACCTTCCTGAACTGTCCCACCTCCGGGTGTTTGCAGCCGTCGGAAATAATTCTCTGGAGCTTATTCCAAACGTTCTCTACTTCCGGGATCTATGCGTCTTCGTCATCCACTGCCACGACGAAAGAGACTAGCGCACATGTCCCAAGCTTGGTCCCGCTTAGTATTCTCTGATCCCCCGACGTGGCATGAGTCAAGCGTTCTCCACCACAAAACGTTCCATCCATATCTTGTCCCGCTCCATAAAGAGCTGCGTTGACAATATTTTGAGAATCGTGTCAACTTTTCTTCATGGGCATTAAGACAAGATACATCGGATTTATGATGTACCTTGTTTAGTGATGAAGCAACAATTACAAATCATGGCCAAATAAACCTCCGAAACCTGCACTACACTTCCTTAAATAATCGTCATTAGCTTCATCAGGTGGAATGCCAGCGTCCAAGGGGTTTGAATGTGTGGTGAATGGAATAGTGATTTTCATAGAAAGAACATTAGTTCTCAAAATTATCTCAACTTCCTAACAGACCTACATCCACAGATGTTAGAAGACATTCCATTTTAGACTGAGAGGAACATGTATCATCAGCATGATGGCTCTCCAGCACATAGTGCACGAAGTACTACAGCTTGTATTCATGGATGGTGTCCAATTCGTTGAACTGGACGAAGGACACCTGTACCTCGTCCGGCCCGTTCACTAGATTTGAACCCCTTTAGATATTTTCTCTGGTGAAAAGTAAAAGACGCTGTTTAAAAGAACTTATCGACTACACCAGAAGAAACGACGAATTATAGCTGCCTGCGTTGAAATTTCTGATGAAACGCAGGAATGTGTTCATCAATCTTTACATTATAGACTGGAACCTTGTATTGCAGCAGATGGTCGTAATTGAAGGCCGATTCCGTTAATTTTCAGAATCCAAAAATGTGTTAATTCATTAATTTCTCTTAATTTATTACCGACATATGAGCAGACAAATGCTGGTATTTATGATTTCGAACTACGATAGCACGTGAACTACTTGTACTAGAATACTCAAAGAACAACAACGAGATTTTAATTTGCTCTGGTTTCATTTTGTTAGTATCAGTAGATATTGTTCTTTTGAAAAAAATGAATCTTCTTAAAATAAATACACATTATAATAATTGTTGAAGTCTGTGTATGTGCTAAAATTATGAGCCCTACGTTGCACCTCATTTTTGTGAGATGAGCACATCAATATGGCCCTCCACTTCAAAAATATTTAGGGGACAGGTTTCAGGAGATTCAGCCTGTTTAACAGACAAATGTTAGGTATAATAACCAATAATACTTTTCAGCTTTAAAATTACATATGGATTACTTACCTTTACCGATTATTTTACTTCATTATCAAATTGGACAAATTGGACTGGTTCATTTAATCAATAATTTATTGAAAATAATGTATAGAAATATGAGTTCGCTGAACGTGTGACAAGAAATGCATATTAAATCAACATTTTAAACACGTAAGACTTATAAATTGGCGGAATTAAGAGAATGTATCGGAGAAATATCACTCAAACTAAACACGTAACTGAAATATTACAATTATGAGTTGACATGTATGTTTAAATGTTGAATATTTATTTTTCAAAAAGCATTCTATCTTTAAACGCTTCAGTCTTTGCTATTATTCTGCTATTTTATCACATGAAATCACCGTTCATTCTTGAACACCTATCCACTACCCTTTTTCTTAATAAAAATAACATTCCCTCCTTTCTCTGAATAATTTCAGCTAGTTTGATATCAAAGTGAATCACAAATAAGAAATTAAATGTTTTTGAACAATAATTTATTTTCCTGGTAACAAAAATCCTGTACAGCAGGGAAACAATTACTTTCAAACTCACAATATTTTACTGTCTACGAGGAAAATTTCAGTAGTACAGAAAGTGCTCATACAAATATCTTATGCTCATTGTTATATCCCTATATAGATCGTTATCTGAAAGACATCAAATTGGAAAAATATCATAAGCAGTTTGTGTAATGAGATTACTTGTACTTGTTGTACCGAGAACTTTTTAATATGACGTAACATCAGCGCTTGATGCTGTGAATATATTATGAACTTGAAGACCTAGAGTATAACTACTCCAAGGATGTGTCAAGATTACCTTGAAGGGGATGATAACTACAGTATCGACATTTTGACATGAATGGAAAAAACAATTTATAACACCGGAACAGTACAATTGAATTGAATGAAATGTATACCACATTTAGAGTATTTATGGAGCAATGTGCAGTCTAGTTCATGAACCTATATCTCATACTTTCTTTCTTTAACAATTTCTAGACTGCGCAGTTCCAAAAATGATTTACGGGTAGAGACGTCAGAGGCGAAATCACGAAATGTTAGCGAAAATTTTACAAATTTGGCTCTAAACGTGCAGCTACCTACCTTCAAAGCAAAATCGCAAAATAATTGACGAAATTATGTGTAATCACGTCATTTGAAGTTAACGGTTCGGATTTGAGGCCATTTGTCACAAAAATTCCTGTATTCGATTACACTATCGACTTTACACCCCATCAATATATATCGAAAGCCATGATATATCGTACCGAGTAACTTCGACTCCTTTGAAGTGAGATATTCATCAACGCGTGACGGCGTGACGGTATGTTGCCTGCTGGAAATCGCTTATAATCGGTTCATTTACTGTAATATCATATTTTCTGATTTATTCTTGTGTTTCACTTTATTAAAATGGTAGTTACAGTTTTTGATCAAGAAAAATAATCTTCATCAGAAGGATTTTACGTGTTTCACATAATTAGGAAGATTCTGGTGTGCAAATATTGCAATGTGCGAACTGAGTGGCAAAGAAAGGACACGTGCCTGAAACGTATTAATAACACAGCATCACGTGAGGAGAACAAGGAGAAAGCGCTAACGACGACAGACGTCATAAGACACATTATTCTCGGAGATGCTTGTGTAAAACGAGTGAAGAAAGATAAAGGAGCATTCATTTTAGCGACCTTTCAAAAGCTTTAAATTGCTAGAAGATGCATTTATTTTTTTGAGACAACCTAGGATGACCTTTCTGAACTATCAAAGAAAATGTTGACATATTTAACATAGTGGTTCCTATCTTTACGTAGAGCAAGTCTGAAAATGCTGAACCACTTAATTGAGTCTGACACAGGAAAGAATGCAATTTATCCTATCGGTAATTTGTTTGATCCAGGGAGCATAATGGAAGGTGAGCTGAAAATGATAAAGTCTCTCATCTAATAAATAATATTCCCATTCTACGGGAACTTTCACCTTCAGAGTATCTTGTATCATACACAGTGTTTATGGATCTAGTTGGTAGTTCATGTACAGCAGATAAAGATATTGATGTGATTACCATTCCTCTTTCCTTGAAATCAGATTATAGACGTTTTGCGGAAACTGCAGTGAAGGTTTTACGAATCCCAGTCTGTAATGTTGATAGTGGGAGGTCATTTTCAACTTTTCGTAATACAGCGTTTGACACGAGAACAGCTCTGAATCCCAGAAATATGAAACACATGGTATCTCTGTCTTTTTAGGAATGATGTGTAAATTGTATTCCTAGGATAGGGCCTGATTGTTAAGGTGGCAGGATAAAATGTTTAGAAACACCCATGCTCTATATATGTAATATGTGTTTTCTGCAGAAGTATAACCTTCAGGTTTCACGTACTCACGTAAAAATATGGTATTTTACTGCGAATATGCTATCAACTCTCTTTAGGTTTACCTTTCATTGCTGGAAAATGGATCTAAAATTATGCAAAATGATTGACGTAATGAAATATACATACACCGAAATATTTGTTTAGAAGTGGCTAAATTAGGTGAAGATTTTAACCACAAACAGGTGTCTCCGCTTTCGGGGCATTATTTCTGAAACCACTCATGGTACAGATCTCAATGCTATCTTGCTGTATCCTCAGAGTATAGAGAGAATTATGATTCAACAGGAGTAATTGTTTCTCATGTCCGACTCGTTGGCTGAATGGTCAGCGTACTGGCCTTCGGTTCAGAGGGTTCCGGGTTCGATTCCCGGCCGGGTCGGGGATTTTAACCTTCATTGGTTAATTCCAATGGCCCGGGGGCTGGGTGTTTGTTCTGTCCCCAACATCCCTGCAACTCACACACCACACATAACACTATCCTCCACCACAATAACACGCAGTTACCTACACATGGCAGATGCCGCCCACCCTCATCGGAGGGTCTGCCTTACAAGGGCTGCACTCGGCTAGTAATAGCCACACGAAATTATTATTATTATTATTATTATTATTATTATTATTATTATTATTATTATTATTATTATTATTATTATAGTTTCCCATTAAACATTATTCATAGGTAGGTAAGGGTGTATTCTGCCCGAAGGCAGGTCCGAACCTCCGCAGAGGTGTACCTGATCCGAAGATTACGTACAGTAGGGTGGCAAGTTCCTTTCCGCTCCTCCATTCCCTTACCCCCCACCAACGGCGCGTGGCAACCTCCCCAAGTCTTGACCACGCCCAATGTTGCTTAACTTCGGAGATCTCACGGGATCCGTTGTTCCAACACGGCTACGGCCATTGGCACATTATTCTTATAATAACTGAATTAACTTTCAGATGAGTTTCTTTACAATATTTTATTCTCTTGAGTTGAAACATTTTATCCCACTACTAATTTTTAAAATGATAATGATAAACAACAATGGAAGTACTCGTGCTGAAAATTTCATGTAAAGGAACGGATGTTTCCAGAAGAAAACTAACATTTTTTACGAGAAACATAAATGTTGGAAAGTAAAATGTATAATAAAGAGTTCCTGCAGATCGTGGGTATTGCAATTCCGCGGCAATCTTATACCATCAATTTCAAATGCGCACAACATAAAAACTAAGGGAGGTATCATCAACACCCAGCTGATTTAAAACAACAAAGTACGTGGTTCTAAAATGACAATAACATTTTCCCACTTATGACACGCAAACGTAGTAGCGTAATGGATTCAGTGTCGCTGATTATATTTAATGATCTTAAGGTAAAAGAACACAGGAACAGGAGAAGCCATGAGTATTAGGCCCTTATGTCATTGACGGTATAGCGCTTATTAAACTCGGAAAGAATAGTCTCGAATGAACGCGCAGAATGGGTGTAGGTGTGCATGTAGATATGCGTGTTTTAGTGTATATGGAGTACTCACTTGTCTGGGATACATTTGAAAGTGGTGAGGATTCAACAAGCTAATTGTAATAGTAGTAACGAGTGGATCAGTTCACTCGACCCTCCAATTTTTGAGAGTGTGCACTTGACCTAATTATTTAGTAACATGTACCTGTGCAACGGTAAGCTTTCAATGCGTGTTCTGAGTTCCAAATATACCTATAGTCTTTGGAAATAGGTGCAGTCAGAGAGGTTGAAGGTCAGATCCTCTCTCTGCCTCTATCTCATTAAATTTAGTGCTAGTAGTTACTATACTGTCGGCAGCCCTGAAAATGGTTTTCCGTGGTTTCCCATTTTCACACCAGGCAAATGCTGGGGCTGTACCATAATTAAGGCCACGGCCGCTTCCTTCCCACTCCTAGCCCTTCCTTGTCCCATCGTCGCCATAAGACCTATCTGTGTCGGTGCGACGTAAAGCCACTAGCAAAGAAAAAAGTAGTTACTATATGCGAGGACAGATTGCTTCTCTCCTGGCACCCGTAGATTCAATCATTGGCCCTTTTTCATATTTGTTATCGAATAGGATGACCTCCTTCCCAAATCGACATATGCCAATTATACCTAAGTTCCCTCGAGATTTACTGAATATGGGTATGTAAACATTTACAGCTTTCCGAAATTAATATACACTGACTGACAGAGCAAATGCAACACCAAGAAGGAGTGGTTCGAAAGGGATGAAAGTTGGGGAAAAAACAGAGACGGCACGGACGAATAATTGATGTGTATTTCAAACCGATATGCAGGTTACACAATGCGCACGGCATCGACTCAGTAGGATGTAGGACCACCGCGAGCGGCGATGCACGCAGAAACACTTCGAGGTACAGAGTCAATAAGAGTGCGGATGGTGTCCTGAGGGATGGTTCTCCATTTTCTGTCAACCATTTGCCACAGTTGGTCGTCCGTACGAGGCTGGGGCAGAGTTTGCAAACGGCGTCCTATGAGATCCCACACGTGTTCGATTGGTGAGAGATCCGGAGAGTACGCTGGCCACGGAAGCATCTGTACACCTCGTAGAGCCTGTTGGGAGATGCGAGCAGTGTGTGGGCGGGCATTATCCTGCTGAAACAGAGCATTGGGCAACCCCTGAAGGTACGGGAGTGCCACCGGCCGCAGCACATGCTGCACGTAGCGGTGGGCATATAACTTGCCTTGAATACGCACTAGAGGTGACGTAGAATCATACGCAATAGCGCCCCAAACCATGATGCCGCGTTGTCTAGCGGTAGGCCGCTCCACAGTTACTGCCGGATTTGACCTTTCTCCACGCCGACGCCACACTCGTCTGCGGTGACTATCACTGACAGAACAGAAGCGTGACTCATCGGAGAACACGACGTTCCGCCATTCCCTCATCCAAGTCGCTCTAGCCTGGCACCATGCCAGGCGTGCACGTCTATGCTGTGGAGTCAATGGTAGTCTTCTGAGCGGACGCCGGGAGTGCAGGCCTCCTTCAACCAATCGACGGGAAATTGTTCTGGTCGATATTGGAACAGCCAGGGTGTCTTGCACATGCTGAAGAATGGCGGTTGACGTGGCGTGCGGGGCTGCCACCGCTTGGCGGCGGATGCGCCGATCCTCGCGTGCTGACGTCACTCGGGCTGCGCCTGGACCCCTCGCACGTGCCACATGTCCCTGCGCCAACCATCTTCGCCACAGGCGCTGCACCGTGGACACATCCCTATGGGAATCGGCTGCGATTTGACGAAGCGACCAACCTGCCCTTCTCAGCCCGATCACCATACCCCTCGTAAAGTCGTCTGTCTGCTGGAAATGCCTCCGTTGACGGCGGCCTGGCATTCTTAGCTATACACGTGTCCTGTGGCACACGACAACACGTTCTACATTGACTGTCGGCTGAGAAATCACGGTACGAAGTGGGCCATTCGCCAACGCCGTGTCCCATTTATCGTTCGCTACGTGCGCAGCACAGCGGCGCATTTCACATCATGAGCATACCTCAGTGACGTCAGTCTACCCTGCAATTGGCATAAAGTTCTGACCACTCCTTCTTGGTGTTGCATTTGCTCTGTCAGTCAGTGTAATACGCTCACGGAATCTAATAGAAATGCTGATAATACCATATCATGGCTACCTGTAAAATAGAACATGAAACTAGTATTTATATTCATACATAGTTGCCTAGTAATCCACTCGTAATTGCTATACTACTCTGTTTAAATGTATATTGTGTTAAGTGTACGAATGTATAGTCTGTTTTGTCATATGATGATATTGTCTCCGCTCTACGAACCACTAGCGATATGTGATTGGGTCACTTCAAGAATTCACATTCGAATTTCAAAAAAATGCCGTATTTCCAACACGGGACCTGTAGTAAGTATAGAGAATATCTGTTTTTTTGCTAGAGGCTTTACGTCGCACCGACACAGATAGGTCTTATGGCGACGATGGGATAGGAAAAGCCTAGGAGTTGGAAGGAAGCGGCCGTGGCCTTAATTAAGGTACAGCCCCAGCATTTGACTGGTGTGAAAATGGGAAACCACGGAAAACCATCTTCAGGGCTGCCGATAGTGGGATTCGAACCTACTATCTCCCGGATGCAAGTTCACAGCCGCGCGCCTCTACGCTCACGGCCAACTCGCCCGGTATAGAGAATATCACTTTCAGTATTACCTACTGGACATGGCCCGTCTACAACATCGAATCAAAGTTTTATACATACTTCGAAATACGTATTCATGCAAGAAATAAATAAATAAATAAATAAATAAATAAATAAATAAATAAATAAATAAATAAATAAATAAATAAATAAATAAAAATAAATATATAAATACATGGAAGGAGTATTAAATTATTTTTATATAAGCCTCCTGACACAGTGCGGGCATTCGTGAATTAGAATACAGCTTACTGATACTTCTACCATCATACGAGCATGTGATTAGTTTTATGGAGACCTTAATGTAAATTTATTAACCCAGAACTGCGACGCCTTGAGACTAATATGTATTTTTACACCCTGTTATATGGTTATATCACACTTTAAATCCAACCCCTACGTCCATGCTTCCACTAAATCTGATACAATCATAGATCTGGTAATTAAATAAACGAAAATCCTTCACTACGGTCAATTACCTGTTACAAGCATGTCTAAATATGATCTCATATACTTATCTTACTCCCTCCGAGTGCCTAAATAACGACCGAATAGGTAACGTTTAGAGACTTTCAAAACATGGATTTGGCACAACTGGTATAAGATGCACAAGACAGCCCCTTGCATGACATAATGGTAAAGACTGACATTGACGAGAAAGTGGAAATATTTCATTCCCATATACATAAACTGTAAAACAAACACACCCCCAAGCTCAGCGTGAGGGTAAAACGTCCGCCCTCTCCTTGGCTGACTACTGGTGAAAGAACAAGTGGCACTACAGCGACGCTGTAGGTAAACCCAGCTATCTGACGTACGTGAGTAGTACCGTGTTTTTCGAAACTCAATTAAACTAGTAATTAGTAATAACAAATTTGATTATTTCTGGCATTTGAACAAAGTTATGAATACTGGTTCCACATGGTGACAACTTCGGTCACTTGGTATTGACAAACCAATTGTGAACCACGCTAATCCGGAGGCATTCGTTGATGAATTAAATACATTATTCTCTACGCAATGTTTCACTCCTGAAACACAGACAGTGTAAAGCACCATCTAGCTGATGAAATTCCTGCTTCATTCGTGACCTACAGAATGGACAAAATATTGCCTATTTTTACGCATTAACTTAACACGTGCCTTCCTTTAGGCATTACCCCGGTTATATGGAAAGATGCACTCATTGTTCTAGTCACAGTGAAATCTCCAGCAAGCAATACATCTGACTACCAACCTGTCTGCATTCTCGCAGTACTTTCTAAGGCCCTTTAAAAGACAATGCATAAAAATAGTTGAATACTTAGAGAAATGTTATTCCCTCGATCGCGTGCAGCCTGGTTTTGAAAAAGAATGCACGATACAACTATAATCAAGATTACGGAATATATTAGACGGGCAATAGAGGAACAAAAATGACTATATTTACCCATCTTGATTTCAGTAGTGCGTTTTACACTGTTAATATAGACATGTTATTAGCTCTGTTGCAAAAACATCTTATAACTCTTTCTGCTATTCAGCTCTTGCACTCATACGTCAAAAACTAGGTGACAGCGAGTTGTATCAAACAGGACGACCACAGAATGGAAAAGTGAGGTATCTGGTGACCGTAGATGAACTGTTCCTGGACCTCCTTTGTTCTTAACTTATAGTAATGACATTTCTGCTGAACTGAATGTCGACGACCATCAGATATATTCACAATTTGAAGTCGCTGACACTGACAACGCAATCCAACAAATGAACTCAGTTTTAATTCAATTAGCTCTAATGAAAAGAGAACTGCCTATAAATTAACCCGCAGAAAATGAAAACAATCACAGTAGGACAAACCAGACTTTTAAATGCTCTAGACATAACACATCTTCCTACTCTGGTGTTCTGTGGTGAAAGCACAACTTTTAAAAGTCTATATAAAACCTTAGGTGTCGTCTTTAATGACACATTAAACTAGAATGATCACATAACAAGTGTCTGCAGAAAAGTATAAGCATCACTTCATTCACTAAAAATTAAACAATCCATTCCCCCAAATAGTACGAAAATAACAGTTATTCAAACAATAATTTTTCTAATAATTAATTACTCTGTTGTTGTTCTAACCCAAGCAGCTGTAGAACAAACAATGAAACTTCAGAAGGCAATGAACTCGATTATAAGGTTTAAATTTTCCTTGAACTTTGGTACACACATCTCTACTCAATATGTGGAGCTATGCTGGTTGCAAAAAGTAAACCAAAGAAACCTGCACACTGCGGCTCTAATATTTCGACTTCTGAACGAGTGTGCACCTTAATACATATCAAAAATGTTTAACGTTCTCTCTCCCCTCCAAGGGCAAAACACCAGATTGAATCCTACTCTTATGATATACTGTAGTCGCTCATCAGTATACAGCCACTCATTCCTGGTGTCTGGGACAAGGCTATGGAATTATCCTCCTGTCAGTATTCGAAATAGCTATTCAATAGCCTAATTTAAGCGGTCTTCTCGAGATTTCCTCTTAAACACGCGAGCGTGTAATACTGTTAGAGTGAATGAGAGCAAGTACGATGTTTAGCCTTCGTTGGGTTAATGTATGTAATAGAGAACATTAATAATTAACACAATCACCATTTTAACACTATTCCATTACTTTACAGACTTTGTTGAGACTCACAATTTTCAAATTATGACACTACGCACGGTATATTTGGGTTAAGTGGAATAAAGGGACCGTGAGCGCTTACGAAGGCATGAATTGCAGAAATAAATAAATAAATAAATAAATAAATAAATAAATAAATAAATAAATAAATAAATAAATAAATAAATAAATAAATAAATAAAT
The DNA here is from genome assembly GCF_040414725.1 of Anabrus simplex. Classification (NCBI taxonomy): domain Eukaryota; kingdom Metazoa; phylum Arthropoda; class Insecta; order Orthoptera; family Tettigoniidae; genus Anabrus; species Anabrus simplex. The sequence continues at coordinate 798,189,801 of NC_090266.1, forward strand.
AAATAAATACGTCATGGATCATTTTGCCTTTAAATCATAATTTCGCAGATCAGTTATTTGATTATTATCTGTTTGCAACAGTATATTATCATCAAGAAGTTTGAGTACATCGGTACTTATCAACAATGTGTTTCGTTGTAGGAGTGTTTTTGAACATGATGATACTTCAAGTTGTCAACTGGACTGAAATAAATTCTTAGGAATAGTAAGTTATAATGAACACTCGTTCCATTTTACAGGGAAACGTTTACTCTCTCGATGACCGTTCTTCATATTTTTTCACTTCACATACCTTTGAATTTGAATTGAACATTAGACTATGTGCTGATCAGTGAAGGGTGCAAAGGTGAAACAGATTTTTATGGTTGAAAGGTCAGGTTCATTTGATTAAATTAATTCGCAACCTTGATGTGTGACTAGTAAAACGCGTATTAGACGTGCTCTTATCCTTGTATTTCAATATGTGGTACCTTTCCCTGTCCCCAACTTTTTGGCCTAGCTCAGCGGGGAAGCTGCGTGGAGCGTTCGGGTGAAATAAATGGCTCGGTAAGTCTACCTAAAATTAGCTAAAATCAACAGGACAGGTTTTAGAACACATATTTCGTAAATGAGAAGTCGTGGAAATGATGGGTGGAACAATTTTATTGGCAAATCGAATGTGTTAGCATGATAAACTCCCAAAATATAATTACAATGTTAAATTTACATCGTCACATTATATTAATCGATACAAGGGTCTAGAACCCAAATTATAAACATCGTGTTTGGAAATACAATGGTACCATTGTGTTTCACGGAGCGTACGGATGAGTTAAATCTACGGGTGGCACGAAGCCTCGATCATGATCGTTACTGCGCGTGACATACAATTATAGGCTCACATATCTTGGCCTGGTTAAACTAATCTCATCTTGTCGGTAAACAAATAACAAAACAATGACTTGAGACTGAGACATATCCTCCCAAAAGAACACTGAATTTATTATCACGGGATCCGCCTGGATAAGCTGAAGAAGGTGGAATCTCATAACAAAAAATCCAGCTCGTGCTGTAACAAAATTACACAACGCTGCACACAATAATAAAGGACAAAAATACACAAACATAAAAGGTGTAATAAGACACTTCCTGAAAGAGAAAAACATTAAATACAATTGATGTCGTCGTATGTTAACCTGGTCTCAAACACGGGGCCCTCTATCTCTGGATATCATAGCTGTATTCTGCGCACCTTGCAGATGTTTGCCGGCTGGGCTTCGAAATATCAGCTGAGCTTTGGGAGAAAGTGACCGGCGGAAATAACATTAAATGCGAACAGATCCCCCTTTCCCTCATTCAAATCATAACGGGTCTGTTTGTACACGCAAATTCATATACAACGGCTCGGGAAGCCGGCATGGAAACTACCTGCTTTCCTTGCAGACCTCTATCCACATGGCTAATGGAACGAGACTCAACTACCATCGCATTGACACAGAAAATAACACAAATAAGGGCCCTATATATTCCATAAAATAGCGTCACCTAATACTCCACATCAGAGCTCACAGTAAGTCATATTTCACACGTACCTCGCCTCTCTCTTGGAGGACAAGCTACACTCATTAGCGCTTCTCACGCCTCGCATCTAGATTATACACGTTCAAATCGTGGATCGCTCTCGACCCATTATCTAAGCCATCTCACGGCTAATTCCACTATTATCTCATGGCGTTAATACAAACACATATCTGGGCTCATTCTGGCCTATCACCTAGCCTCTCTGGGTTCTAATCTCACACTCGGCTACGGATCAGTCAGTCACATATGATTCTAAAAGATCGTCGCTCATTTACAAAGGTGGAAATATCTCACTGGTTTGGCTCCAAGCTGTAAAACATGACTCATGTATATCATTCACATCTTGAAAGTATTAACCATCTGGTATTCGATATCGGGGTCCCCGTTCGAAACTCTAGAGATGAGCTGACCTTCAAATCTACCTGAAGACAATGGCATCAAATAACCCTAGCGCCCAAAATGGCGCTTAAGGAAACTACATATAAAACACGTAAAAGCTATTAAACTATTATTACCCTCACACCATCTTAAACGTAGCTAATAAAACACATGGCTGGCGCTTATCGTCTGCCCCAATTGAAATTAATTAATCTACACATGAAATAAACGTTCTTAAGGTATTGAAAATTAATTAAATATTTATATAATTGAAAAAGTAAATGCCCTGAGTCGAGTCTACAACTATAAGTCTGGCTTAAATTGCAGTTTATCTAATCTGATATGCTCCACCGTTGCCTCCGCACACCGTCCGGGGCTACATTGTGGAGTCGGGACATCCTAGAACTGCGGACGTTGACTGTGAAAGCCTGGCACTCGACTCCTGGGAACACCATGACTGTTGCCGTCTTTTCCTCTCTTGCTCCATTGCAAGTCCTGGAAACTGGATGCTGCAATCAAGTATTACTCTTCACTGCCTCGTATGTATACGCGCACAGTGTTGCGACCTAGGAGAGGTTGTTAACGTAAATCTCCTACTTATGATACGAGTTCGATCACTAGTAACCTACTATGGAATGGAAACCCGGTCACAACAAGTTCATTAGGCAGCTAACGTTCCGCTAAACGCACTGAAATGACGAACTTGATTTACTTCAGATATCATCTACTCACTGCACACGCTCGGGCGAGCTAGTTTATTTTCTATTTAAAACTGTATAAGTGCTTCGTTTAACGCACTATGTTATAAGCACATTGCCTCGAGATTCGATACGAGTGTCACGCAATCCGCGCCGGTGTTTCAGTCACAAGCTCCCAGGCTGTCCTCCCTTTTTAGTAAATGCCCGTTTCCTTTAAGGTCGTTGCACCTCCGTCCTTTCTACAGACTCTCTTTTTGTATCGGCTGAGTACCGACAACGGCCGTTTGAATATGAGTAGGGAAACCATTAAGTTGCTTGCTTGTCACCGCCATGGTGCAAGTAGCTCTCCATAAATTAAATCAAAATATTTTAGTGTTCAACAAATGATAGAACTGACACTCGTATGGAAATAACTTGATCTAATAGCTTGCTGCCAGGCCTGAAGTGTTCATATTTGGGTGCGTGTAGTTGGCACTACTCGCTTCACGTAACAAATTCAAACCTCTCTGTCAACCTCTCGCGATCTCCTTTCCCTCACTCTCCCTGGCGTCGTAACGCTACCTGTCGGATCTTCAAGAGTGTTTCAAATAGAGTTCGCTTCCCGTTCGGGTTCTCCAAAAGTATTCACAGAGACTGGAGCTTGCACTATGGGGTCACCCGCTCCTCAAGCACGGAGTTCGGGCTCTGCATGGTGCTATATTTCAATATTCTCATTATTTAAAATGATCCTACTTGGACCGTGATCAGGTGATACGGTACAATATATACCGGGTAGTCCACCAGCCCCTTGCGGTCTTGTTTTATGCATCCCTTCACATTTACTACAATTGTGAAAGACATTGGTCCCTCTCTCTAAATCGGGGTATTATAACGAGATGTGTGGTTACGGGCTAGAAGGCAGCAGGAATCATGAGCGCCACTATTAATTCGTTATGGGTACCTCGAATGAATCAGTAAAACGAGTATAGATGCGCAGAAAATTACCAGCTGTAATCCCCTTAGTTACAGTGTCGTATTTATCAGTAAATATCTTATTATGATTGGTATGTCAGGAACAAAAAGATCACAACTATATTTTGTCATTAATAAGAAGTAAATCATGCTGAAAATTCTTCGAATAAATTTAATTTAATGAGAACAGGTCTTCATAGAATATTCTAGATTTAACTGGAATGTATCTACACATATTGCAGCCGTAATAGGCTGATGTCCTGTATACACGTTTGGAAAACTGTGGATATTCATTGGAGGTAAATTTCTGTAAGCAGCTCGTCTTCTTCGCAATACTCTGACTAATCCACGGCTGGAGGATATTGTGACTTTTCCTTCCACGAATGTTTCTTGGGTCATCATTCATGATTTGGAGCCAAACATATTACGTTATCTTGAATGAACCCTTAATGAAAGAAATTTCAAATATGCTCATATCTTTAAAATCATCTTTTTCCATGACACAGACGAAAAAATGGGAGCTAGCGTTGGCTATGACTTATACCCAGTCATTAGGTTCATAAACTTTCGCTGATTTTTCTTCTTTTCCACTAACCCGAAATCCCGGCCACAGGGTGGAACCTCTGATCAGTCATTAGAAATTTCTCTTCAACAATAAAAAAATACTTCTTCAGTATTAAATGTTGTAAGAGAGCAATAATCCTCCAGTTATTGTTTTGGTCTATACATACATCTGACCACAAAATGAGATGCCTTGATTCTCCTGTTTTCACTGTTTGGAAATTGTCTTTAATAAACTTCAGTGTTGAAGAAGAAGCCTCAACAGAACCCATTTTTGCTATGCTTTCATATCAGAAGTACATAAAAGCAGTATTATTGCCAGTATTGCGGATAGAAAGGTTATAGCAGGAGTACTGTCTTTGGTAAAACATAGATGAAAGATGCAAATAGGGACAGAATAAAACTTATTCGATGTCAACACAAAGCTCTATAACATCCTTATTTTACTTACTAACAGCAGTATAAATTTACAAAGATTTATATGCCGCCCCAGATCTGCGATGGTGAAGGTGACTTTCCTCCTCTATTTTCTGCAGTTCATTATTGGATTCTACTGAAATGATGCGAATAAAAAGACGATCGCAGTAAGCACAAGCATCGGACCTTGGAAGGCCAAATCCCAACTTAAAGTCAGACTTAAAAATATCTCTATAGGTACTTTCTTTTCACTCAACTTCTGGGTAGTGCTCACTGAAAAAAGTGTGTATATTTTTCTTAATGTCAAATCAGGATTTGAGGAAAAACTTTTACTTTCATGTCTTGAGTAATGATTCTCTTGTTTTGGAAAAGACACTATGCGCTGTCTTATTAACGTTTCAGTAACATGTGGTACCTTATACGGTCTATCACGCTTGTCTTTTAGAGGCTTTCGGAGCTTAACTTTCTCGAGTAGAATTCGCAATCGCTGGGCAGTAATATTCAGTGTATCACTTATACAGTCTTTTTACAGACACACAATTTACCTTTCTCTGTAGACAAATAATACCTCACACTGCACTGACGGTGTGAAATGTCAGCACTAGTTGACCGACATTTAACATCGACCAACTCTACACATTTATGCGCAAGAAGTCGTGTCTGATTATCATAATTTAACTTATAGAATTCATCAAATTCTATCTTCTTATAACTTGCACTCAGTTCCCCTCCCTGAAGAGAACAACGACAGATTCTTTCCTATAATAATGAAGGAGGTTATGTTTTACGTGCAATCTAATTTTGTGCGTTACTATATAAGTGCAGTTTATTAATTAGTTAATATCATTAGCAGACCCTTTTGTTTAAATAATTACCAGAACAAACTCTAGTCATTACGTCTGATTCGCAAAACTGAAAGTTATAGCACACAATAATAGCACACCATATTCTAATAAAATATTGTAGGTTAGTTGCAACGTTGTTCTACTCACTGCATGTATAGCAATTTTCCTGCTACGGGCTGGTTTCACTTGGAGATATATGAACATCCACTATCTTGAAAACGTATGCGAATATTATGTTTCCACGAGCTCAATGAAATCTTCTTTCTTTTCCCTTTATTTAACCTTTTTTCATCACCTAATATAAGTGACGCATCTAATGATCCCCATTTTGCTTGCAGGTACTACGTTGTTCTCCTCAACGATATTTTCAGATTCAAACAGTGCTACTAATTTAATGATTTTAAGCCTAACATTTCTAGAATATGTCCACCATGGGAAGTACAACGTTGTTCCACACATATCTCACTTTCCCGAAATTTGTCGGTTACAACGTTGTTCGGGTGAGCCATTCAATTAATAAAAATAACTATGAAAAATCCTCTCTCCCAGTCAAGCATAACCACCAATTTGGGAGAGAGTACCATGAATGCATGAATGAATGAATGAATGAATGAATGAATGAATGAATGAATGAATGAAAGAATGAATGTTCTCACTCAACTCACATGCAATTAATATATACAGTGTATTGGCAATTAGACATGTACCTATTTCAGCCAAAACAAACCAACCAACAAACCAACAGACAAATAAACAAACAAACAAACACCCTAATTAGAAGGAATACAGTAAGGAGTACATTTCAATGAACTGAAATACTATTAATTAGAAAATATATATTACGTAAAGAAAATAAAAAGAAATGAACAAATATAAAGAGGAACATTGTACTAAAATTATAATTATTGTAGACCTTACTTTATTGATTTGGACTCTATATTGTTCATTGCCTGAGGGTCAAAAGTTTTATTATGTAGATACATGGTTACAAAACTTCGTTATTATTATCCCATACAGAGATTTATAATTTTCTGTACGTTTTTTCAACTCAATATAACCAATTCCATACTGCTTATTTAATGTACGATAATCCTATTGTACGTCTTCAGTGTCGCCTTGGCCATCTATGACAGCTGATGGCGGAGCTCTTCAGCATCAAACCAGATTTGGGAGTGAATTCTCAACATACCAACTATTTGCTGCGCGGGTAACATGTATGATTACTTCTTACCGAAATACTGTTATCGTTCTATTTTATAACATGAACTTGAATGTCTGGAGGAATTATAGTGGGAGATGTTTGTGCGAACGTTGAAAACAACGTGTCGACACTTTCAGGATTGCCGTAATGTTTGGTAAAAGCTGTTGACGTGCTCTTTCAGTTATTCCGGAGTGGGCAAACTATTCGTGCAGGAGCACACGATTGTCAAAATAATGACAATGTATTCAGTTTCTACGAAGAACCCATTTCATCTGCAAAAATTATTGATCATTATTATTCGTTACAATATTCAATGGGTCATTATCTATATATATATAAAGTAACTTGTCCTGACTGACTGACAGATTCATCATCGCCGAGCCAAAACTACTGGACATAAATGAATGAAATTTTGAGGATATATTCATATTAAGATGTAGGTGCTCGCTAAGAGAGGATTTTTGGATATTCCGTCGCTAAGGGGGTGAAAAGGGGGTGTGAAATTTTAAAATGAGTGTATCTATATCTCAAAACTTTATAAGTTTACACATGTGAAAATTGGTATTTAGAATCTTCTTTAAAAATAAGGAAACCCGTATTTTTTATTTTCAGAAAATCCCAATAGGATGGGTGAAAGAGGGTAAAAAAGGGGTTGAATGCCATTTAATCAGGATACCGGTACTTATATCTCAAAAACCGCAGACATTACAGACCTGAAAATTGGAACTTTTGTTCGCTTTTAAAAATTAAGAAACACGTATTTTTTTGTTTTTGGAAAATCCAATTAATAGGAGGGTGAAAAGGGGGGTTAATTTCTTAAATGAGTGCATCTATATCTCAAAACTTTTAAAGTTTACAGATGTAAAAATTGGTATTTAGAATGTTCATTAAAAATAAAGAAACACGTATTTCTTTGTTTTCGGAAAATCCCAATAGGAGGGGTAAAAAGAGGTGAAAAAAGGGTTGAATGCCTTTAAAGAGAATGCTTATATCTCAGAAACTGAAGATATTACAGACTTGAAATTTGGTGTTTGGGATCTCCTTTAAAAATAAAGAAACACGTATATTTTTTTTTTTTTTTTGGAAAATACAATTCATGGTGGGGCTGAAAAGGGGGTGAAATTTTAAAATGAGTGTATCTATATCTCAAAACTTTTAAAGCTTATAGATGTAAAATTTGGTATTTAGAATCTCCTTTAAAAATAAAGAAACACATATTTTTTTTGTTTTCGGAAAATCCCAATAGGAAGGGTGGAAAAGGGTGAAAAACGGATTGAATGCCTTTAATGTAGCTACTTATATTTCAGAACCTGAAGATATTACAGACCTGAAAACTGGTGTTTGGAATCTCCTTTAAAAATAAAGAAACACGTATTTTTTAGTTTCGGAAAATCCAATTAATGGGGGGGGGGTGAAAAGAGGGCTTATTTTTAAAATGGGTGTATCTATATCTCAAAACTTTTAAAGTTTATAGATTAAAAATTGGTATTTAGAATCTCCTTTAAAAATAAAGAAACATGTATTTTTTGTTTTCGGAAAATCCCAATAGGAAGGGTGGAAAAGGGTGAAAAAAAGATTGAATGCCTTTAATGAGGCTAACTATATTTCAGAACCTGGTGATATTACAGACCTGAAAATTGGTATTTGGGATCTACTTTAAAACTAAAGAAGCAGGTATTTTTTCGTTTTTGGAAAATCCAAATATGGGGGGTGAAAAGGGGGGGGGTGAATTTTTAAAATAAGTGTGTCTACATATTAAAACTTTAAAAGTTTACAGATGTAAAAATTGGTATTTAGAATCTCCCTTAAAAATGAAGGAAAACGTATTTTTTTCTTTTCTGTAAATCCCAATAGGATGGGTTTAAAAGGGTGAATAATAGGTTGAATGCATTTAATGAGGATACATATATCTCAGAAACTGAAGATATTACAGAACTGAAAATTTGTATATGGGATCTCCTTTAAAAACAAAGAAACACGTATTTTTTTGCTTTTGGTAAATCCAATTAATGGCGGTTGAACAGGAGTGACAAATTGGGGTGAATTTTTTGAAAGACTATATCTACAGAATATCTGAGAAACGTAAATTGTTGCAGACGTTAAAAGTGTGTATTTAGAATCTCCTGTAAATGTAAAGAAACATAGGTGATTTGTATTTGGAAACTCCACTTAAGGGGAACTAAAAGTGGTGAAATTTTAAAATGAGAATTTCTACAGTATATCTCAAAAAAGTTAACATGTTACAGAATTGAAAAATTGTATTCTTTATGTTATTAAAAATAAAGAAACATGTATTTTTAGTTTTCGGAAATACCACTTGGGTGGAGGGGGGGTAAAATTGACTGAAGATAGTGTTGATTTATTTTAATTAGGCTACTGATATCTCAAAAATGAAGATGTTACAGACGTGAAATTTGATGTTTTGAATCTGCTTTAAAAAGTAAAGAAACACGTAATTTCTGAAAATCCAATGAGGGGGTGGGGTGAAATTATTGAAAAATTAATAGACTTAATTGTATGAGAATACTTACATCTAATAAAAACTATATTTGTTACAGACGTGAAAATTTGTATTTGGATCTCCTTTAAAATCAAAGAAAAACGCGTCTTGGGGGGGAATAATCTTTGAGGGGGCGGGAGTGAAAAGGAGTTGAGTTCCTTTCATGAGGACACATAAATCAAAAACTGAAGAAGTTAGAGTCGTGATAATTGGTATTTAGAAGATACTTTACAATTAAAGAGACGAGTTTGTTGCAGGAGAATTCACTTAGGGGGGGGGGGGGTGGAGTGTGAAAGATGTGAAAATATTGAATTATTTTTATGGGGATACTTATATCTCAAAACTGAAGGTTATAGACGTGAACAATGGAGTTTGGAATCTCTTTTAAACATAAAGAAACACGCCTTCTTTTCTTTTTTGCGTGGGGGGGGATGAAACTAACGACGGTGGGGTGTAAAAGGAGGTTAGACCAATTGATTTTACTGTATATTCATTCCATTCCTGACCCTGTCGAATGACTGGAAACAGGCTGTGGATTTTCGGTGTACTTATTCTGAGCATAAACCGATCATTTTTAATCTTTCCTGGGTTCGTTTTCAAGAGCCATCTTTTCCTTCGGAGAACGTCCTTTGATTACAGTAGATTCTCCTGGCATATAAATAAAAATTAAAAACATTTGAAATAAACGATAGGAATGAGATTGACTGTCCAATAGTTCACCTCTATAATAAGGTCAATAATGCACGGAAGTATGTCATTCGTATCGCCAGAATTTCCGCGTACTTGCCTACGCGCTACATAGGTGCTGGTCACAATGTCAAAAATGACGATGGCAGCAGATGGAATTTACCGCCAATTAGCGGTCTAGCATCTTGCTGTGTGGTCCAGAACATCTATAATAATAATAATAATAATAATAATAATAATAATAATAATAATAATAATAATAATAATAATAATAATAATAATAATAATAATATTCTGGACCGTCGTCAAATGTGCGGACCGCGCTGGAAACGGTTCTGGACGGGTAATGACTACAAATGCAGTCCGGCCGCGGGTTCAGTACTGCCAAGGCACCCAAGAAGACACCACGCCGAATCTCCTCAAGAATATGATCCATATTAAAAATGCTTATAGGAAAAGATTGCAAACTTTTAGGGACCGAACTGACCGGGTGGAATACATGGTCCTAGCCCGGGAAGTACGAAATCGATTGCTGGAAAGGAAGATTGAAAAATGGGAGGGAACTTGCCGTAATCTCTCAGAAAACGAGTCAGATCTCGAATTTTGACGGATTATATATTAATCGATATCAATTCAATTATAAATTTCAGTATAATACCGTAGCGAAGCACGGGTATCTTGCTAGTATGAATATATCCCCAAAATTTCATTTCTTTATGTCCAGTAGTTTTGGCTCGGCGATGATGAATCAGTCAGTCAGTCAGTCAGGACAAGTTATCTATATATATAAAATAGCTTGTCCTGACTGACTGACTGATTCATCATCGCCGAGCCAAAACTACTGGACATAATGAAATGAAATTTTGGGGATATATTCATAATAGGATGTAGGTGCTCGCTAAGAGAGGATTTTTGGATATTCCTTCGCTAAGGGGGTGAAAAGGGGGGGTGAAATTTTAAAATGAGTGTATCTATATCTCAAAACTTAAAAAGTTTACAGATGTAAAATTTGGTATTTAGAATCTTCTTTAAAAATAAGGAAACACGTATTTTTTGTTTTCAGAAAATTCCAATAGGAGGGGTGAAAAAGGGTGAAAAAGGGGAAAAATGGGTTGAATGCCTTTAATCAGGATACCGGTACTTATATCTCAGAAAATGAAGATATTACAGACCTGAAAATTGGTACTTTTGATCTCTTTTAAAAATAAAGAAACACGTATTTTTCTGTTTTTGGAAAATCCAATTAATGGGAGGGTGAAAAGGGGGTGAATTTTTAAAATGAGTGAATCTATATCTCCAAACTTTTAAAGTTTGCAGATCAAAAAATTGGTATTTAGAATCTTCATTAAAAATAAAGAAACACGTATTTTTTTGTTTTCGGAAAATCGCAATAGGAGGGGTGAAAAGGGGTAAGGGGTTGAATGCCTTGATGAAGCAACTTATATCTCAGAAACTGAAGATATTACAGACCTGAAAATTGGTGTTTGGGATCTCCTTTAAAAATAAAGAAAGACGTATTTTTTTGTTTCTGGAAAATCCAATTAAGGGGGAGGTGAAAAGGGGGTAATATTTTAAAATGAGTGTATCTATATCTCATAACTTTTAAAGGTTATAGATGTGAAAATTGGTATTTAGAATCTCCTTTAAAAATGAAGAAACACGTATATTTTGTTTCGGAAAATCCCAATAGGAAGGGTGGAAAAGGTTGAAAAATTGGTCGAATGCCTTTAATGAGTCTACTTCTATTTCAGAACCTGAAGATATTACAGACCTGAAAATTGGTGTTTGGGATCTCCTTTAAAAATAAAGAATCAGGTATTTTTTATTTTTAGAAAATCCAGTTAATGGGGGGGGGGTGATAAGGGGGTGATTTTTTTAAAATGAGTGTATCTATATCTCAAAACTTTAAAGTTTATAGATGTAAAAATTGGTATTTACAATCTCCTTTTAAAATAAAGAAACACGTATTTTTTTGTTTTCGGTAAATCCCAATAGGAAGGATGTAAAAGGGTGAATAATGGGTTGAATGCCTTTAATGAGGCTGCTTATATTTCAGAACCTGAAGATATTACAGACCTGAAAATTGGTATTTGGGATCTACTTTAAAAGTAAAGAAACACGTATTTTTTCGTTTTTGGAAAATCCAAATATTGGGGGTGAAAAGGGGGGGTGAATTTTTTAAAATGAGTGTGTCTACATCTTAAAACTTTAAAATTTACAGATGTAAAAATTGGTAGTTAGAATCTCCTCTAAAAATAAAGGAACACGTATTTTATTGTTTCCTGTAAATCCAAATAGGAAGGGTTTAAAAGGGTGAAAAATGGGTTGAATGCCTTTAATGAGGATACATATATCTCAGAAACGGAATATATTACAGAACTGAAGATTTGTATATGGAATCTCCTTTAAAAATAAAGAAAAACGTATTTTTTAGTTTTCGGAAAATCCCATTAATGGCGGTTAAACAGGAGTGACAAATTGGGTGAATTTTTTGAAAGACTATATCTACAGAATATCTTGGAAACATAAAATGTTTAAAGACGTAAAAGGTGGGTGTTTGGAATCCCCTGTAAATGTAAAGATACATAGGTGATTTGTTTTTGGGAACTCCACTTAAGGGGAATTCAAAAGGGGTGAATTTTTTACAGTATTAAACATAAAGAAACGTGTATTTTTAGTTTTCGGAAATACCACTTGGGTGGAGGGTGGGGGGTAAATGTGACTGAAAATGGTGTTGAATTATTTTAATAATAATAATAATAATAATAATAATAATAATAATAATAATAATAATGTTATTTGTTTTACGTCCCACTAACTACTATTTTACGGTTTTCGGAGACGCCGGAATTTCGTCCCGCAGGAGTTCTTTTACGTACCAGTAAATCTACCGACACGAGGCTGACGTATTTGAGCACCTTCAAATACCACCGGACTGAGCCAGGGTCGAACCTGCCAATTTGGGGTCAGAAGGCCAGCGCCTCAAGCGTCTGAGCCACTCAGCCCGGCTGAATTCTTTTAATTAGGCTACTGATATCTCAAAAATGAAGATGTTACAGACGTGAAATTTGATATTTGCAATCTGCTTTAAAAGTAAAGAAACACGTATTCTCGGAAAATCCAATGGAGGGGGGGGGGTGAAAGAATTGAAAAATTAATTGACTTAATTGTATGAGAATACATACATCTAATAAAAACTAAAATTGTTACAAACGTGAAAATTCGTATTTGGATCTCCTTTAAAAACAAAGAAAAGCGCGTTTTGGAGGGAAAACAATCTTGGGGGGGGGGCGGGAGTGTGAAGGAGTTGAATTCCTTTCATAAGGACACATAAATCAAAAACTGAAGAAGTTAGAGTCGTGATAATTGGTATTTAGAAGATCCTTTACTATTAAAGAAACAAGTATTCTTTGCGGGAAAATTCACTTGGGGGGGGGGGGGGAGTAGTGTGAAATGAAGTGAAAAAAGATACTTATATCTCAAAACTGAAGGTAATAGACGTGAACATTGGTGTTTGGAATCTCCTTTAAACATAAAGGAAAACGCCTTCTTTTAATTTGGGGGGGGGGGCGGTAAATGAACTTAATGGCGGTGGGGTGTAAAAGGAGGTGAGACCAATTGATTTTACTGTTCTTAATGTACTTATAAGGATCCTCCGTTGCTCAGGCGGCAGCGCGCCGGCCTCTCACAGCTGGGTTCCGTGCTTCAAATCCCGGTCACTCCATGTGACATTCGTGCTGGACAAAACGGAGTCGGGACAGGTTTTTCTCCGGAAACTCCGGTTTTCCCTGTCATCATTCATTCCAGCAACACATAATAATAATAATAATAATAATAATAATAATAATAATTGTACCGGGCGGTACACCTCTACACCGTTTATTTAAAAGTTGCGCCAGTTGAAACTCCTCTTCTGGAGGAAGGTTGAACTTTATCTACTCTATTAATTCTCTACTTTCTCAGAAGATGTCACCACGTGGAAAATTTTGAGTTTTTGAACTGTGTCACTTTTGATGTGTTTTTGTTTAGCTTGAAGTAAGAAGTGTGAACTTTCTCTTCTAGAGGACACTACTGAAGATCAACAATAGTGCAACCTAGTGCGGAGTCAAAGAACTATTTTGTTGAAGAAATTTTTATTTCAAATGTTTGTTCTTTGCTAAATTTCTTTCTGTTATTGTTTAAGTTGGCTGTATACCCCTCTCTTTCCCCTTGTTTTGCATGTAGCCAATCCCGAATTTCTTAAATTAATTTCTATCCAATCAGATGTATCTTCCCCCAACTTGAATCGATTGCGGGGTCCTAGCCAATAAAATAATTGTGGGCGGGTGTTTTCATTCCCCTAACGCCTAGAACCTTCCACGAGAGGTTATAAACTGCTGATTTTTGGGTCTCCGTGCCACTTCTGTTCCATCTTTCAGTGTATTAAGTACATAGCAGGAGGCGGGAAGCGCCTCTTTCTTCGGCAGCGGTCAACAACAAGGTAATGGCCGATTAATAAATTCTTTCTTTTCTTGCTCAGCAGTTTAACTCTCGGGGCGGGTGCGAAGCGTTCTACCATGTAACCTTTTCCTAAAATGTAACTACTCTTTTCTTCGATTCTCTTGTAAAGCTACATTCTGGGATAGAGAGTGCTAACCCTCTCGAGCTCCCACTCATATTGTTTTGAGGTGAACTTATTTTTCTCAACCTATTCTTCGATAATGTAAAACAAATTGTTCTTTTCTGAGTCACCTCTGTAGTATGGGATTAGCCCTTGCATCTGTGGCCTAAGAGCCAAAGGAGGTCTTAAAATCAAAGTGTATTAGGAGTGCAAGCTCGCCTCCTCCCAAATTGTTTTAGAGGTCATTTAATTAACCTGCTTTTCATTTAATAGACCTCAGTAGGTTGGGTATTTTACCCCTGTGTATATGTCCTTTGAGGACAGCTTAAAGGTGGAGTTTGGTGTGGCCTGGGAGAGGCTTAAAATTGAGAGCGAGTGGCTCTTTTGAAAATGGTATATTGTATGCCTCGAGGAGGCTTTTCAGTGTAATTTGGAGCAAGGGCTCCTAGGTATGAATGGGGTTTTCTGCCCCGCTGTTAAAATTGTGTTTGGGGTAAAACTGAGCTGATTGCCCAAGAATTATGTTTCTGACTTTTGAAGCCCCAAAAGGGGTACCTATGTAAATGTATTTTTTCAATTGTGTTTCGGCTACTAAGTACCTGTTCTATTTGTTGTTACCTAATTTTGAAAAGAAAATATAACCTTGTTAAATTTTACATTAACTTTGATTCCGTAGTTTGAGACCCATTCACGCCCGCACCTTCTTACACCTCTACCTACCACCAAAACACGGTAACAAGTGGTAGCAGAGCGTGGTTGAATGGGTCTCAATTTAGCCCCTTTTGACGGCTAAACACAGTTTTGATCCGAACTCTAACCATTTTCTCAGTTGCTGGAAATTTTTTATTGAGGTTGTTCAAAATTTTTTCGTCATCATGCCCGGCCCTCGCGATGTTCTCCTCCTTAACTATTTGCGCAAAGAGGAGTTGATCTACGAATTAACTATTAGAAACGTGCAATCTGGAGGCACGGTTGCTATCGACACTAACAAACTTAGAGAGTCCCTTGATTTGCCCATTTCCATCCCCAATTTGGGAGAGAAAGAAATTGATGACTCTCTTTCCACGATCGTCGAGAATATTTCGGGGCTAGCATCTGTAGTTAGTTTTTTTGATGAAAATGATCCGTCTCCTAATCAAATTAAGCGTGTGCAAGGCAGACTATATCACTTTTCAAATAGAGTTAATGATCTGTTGTCTCTAAAGGTGAATGACGTTCAGTGGAAGGAAGCTAATACGCTCCTTGAAACTATTTCTGAATTGTCTAGTAAAGTCACTCAATTGTTAACTGGGGAAGTCCCTCCCAAATCTGATCAACCCACCATAGTGAATGCAGGTAGTGAGGAAGCGCCTCCCAAGGGAGAAGTTAATAGGAAAACCATTGCTGCCCAAACTATCTCTGCCCCATTGGACAACGAGCCTGAACGCCGTGCATCGTTGAGTAACATCCGTTTTGAATTAACTTCCTTGCCATTGAAACCTTTACCTACTATGTCACCCGGGTTTAGCAGCTTGCCTCATCCATTGGCAATGTTGCTCAGAGGTATTTCTAAGTTTTCTGTTAATACCACCAGTGATGTAATTTCATTTTTAAGATTTCTAGTTGAATTTCAGGATCACGCCCTTGTGTTTTCTCTTTCCCCTTGTCAAATTTTGCAAATTATCTATCCTTATGCTATTGGTGTTCTCTCAGATAAAATAGTAAGAGCTATTGCTGAACAGTCATCTATTGAAGATTTTCACGCACACTTGCTTGCAAATTTCATTCCTGCCCGCGCGAGGTCATCTCTGATTCAGAAATACTATTATCGGGTACAGCGCTTGGATGAAAACTTGGCTGATTTCATACAGGACATTAAGTTTTATACTAGGGTGTTTGCTCTCCACTTCCCTGAGGATCAGATCGTGCAAGCTATTGTTGAAGGGATCTCCCCACCCTACAGGTCATATTTGTGTTTCGCGGCATGCCCGCAAACTTTCTCGGAACTTGAAGCATTGGCCGTCTCAGCGGAAGGAGTTAGATACGCCGATTCCTTGCGTGTTGCGAAAGAACCCCCGCCTTCCTTTAGTAACACTCGGCCTCCACCTCGCCGATCAGTCACCCCTCGTAAATGTTATGCTTGCGGGTCGCCTGACCATCTGCGCAATAAGTGTCCTCTGATCAAGTCTAGTAGGGCAAATAATGGAGCTGGTTCATCACAGGGCTGTTTTAAATGTGGGGCTTTCTCACATATCTCCAAGAATTGTCCCAAATCGAATAGCACCCCCTCCTGCTCAACTTCTGGGGTAACTTCCAACAACAGTCAAAAGTGACTAGTGGCTTCGGCTGAGTCAACTAATCCATCTTCCCAAGGCTCAGCCCCTGGCAAAAAGGTCGAGAATTCAGGGAACGATAAGTCTTCGAATACATCTTTTGAATGCCCCAAAGAGTGTCTTAGGATTGCGGCGGATATCCCCGCACCTGTTCCTTTTCTTAAGATTGAGATAAATAACGAACCTATAACTGCTCTATTAGATTCAGGCAGTGTTTGTTCCATTATTTCGGCTGAATGGTACTCCAAATTGAAATCTGTTTGTAAATTACCTGTCTATGACTCTTCTCCTGTTAAATATGTTTCGGCTAATACATCTCCATTAGAAATTCTAGGTTCTATACTGGTCAAAATTCGTATTTTTAAGTGTACATGGAAAATCAAACTGTTTGTGGCTAAGCACTTGTCTTGCCCCATCATACTGGGAGCGGACTTTATTTCTCACACTGGTCTTGTGCTCGATCTCCAGTCTAGGTCGTGCACATTCAAATTTGCTTCTAGTTGTAAAATCCCACTATTAACGTGTAATTCTGTGTCATGTTTCTCTATATCGCCTACCCAGGATGAGATGTTGTTAGACCTTAGACATCTACCTGAGGAGCAGGCTAATAGTATTCGTAAATTATGTCAGTCATTTCCAGAGGTATTCACTGATACTCTTGGTGTTACTGATCTTATTGAATACAAAATTGAGGTCACGGATTCGATTCCTGTCCGTTTTCCACCTTATAGGCTATCTCCACCTAAAATGAAGGCTCTGAAAGAAATCATCGATCAGATGTTGAAGGATGGTATTATTAGGCCCTCTAAGTCGGCGTATTCATCGCCTATTTTTCTAGTCCCGAAAACCCAAGGAGGCTTCAGGCCTGTCATTGATTACAGGGCTCTCAATCGGAAGGTGGTGTTGCAATCTGTGCCCCTTCCTGACCTTCATTCTTGTTTTTCATGGTTTCGTAAGGCCAAGTTCTTCACTATCTTGGACTTGAATCAGGCCTATAATCAAATTCCCCTGGCCGAAGAGTCTAAACACCTTACAGCGTTTGCCACGGACTGGAATTTATACGAATACAACCGCGTGCCTTTCGGGCTCCCCACGGGGGCAGCTGTGCTCACTAGGCTACTAGATAGGGTCTTCTCCGACATCAAATTTGAATACTTATATCACTACTTGGATGATGTCGTCGTGTTTTCGGAGACCTTCGAAGAACATCTAGATCATCTGCGAGAAGTTCTTAATCGCCTTCGTAAGGCTGGGTTAACTGTTAAGTTGTCCAAGGTTGCCTTTGCTAAGCCCTCTATGTCTTTCCTAGGGCATATTGTGTCACCTGATGGTGTAGCAGTCGATCATTCTAGAACACAGGCCATCCGTGATTTTAAACCTCCCAAGGACATTAAAGGCATCGCCAGGTTTATTGGTATGGTGAATTTCTTCAGAAAGTTCATTCCTAACTTTGCTAATAGAGCGGCGCCCTTAAACCTTCTTCGTAGGAAAGGCATCAAATTCGAGTGGGGACCTTCTCAACAAGCCGCTTTTGAAGATCTGAAATTAGCTCTCTGTAATGCCCCTGTCCTTGCTATGCCTGATTTCTCAAAGAAATTCATCGTCCAAACGGACGCGTCGTCGTCAGCTGTAGCTGCAGTCCTTCTTCAAGAGACTGAACTAGGGAGGCGACCCATCGCCTATGCATCTAGGACTTTGTCGGCTCAAGAAGCCAATTATTCCATCTATGAGCTCGAAGGTTTGGCAGTCTTATTCGCCTTAGAGAAGTTCCGTCTCTATCTGGAACATGTCAAATTCGACCTGGAAACAGATAATCAAGCCTTAAGCTGGGTCTTAGGTAGGCCGCGTCGTACTGGTCGTATAGCCCGTTGGGCCATTCGTATTTCTGCCTTCCAATTCGATGTCAGGCATATCAGAGGTACTGAAAATGTTGTTGCTGATGGACTCAGCCGTATGTTTTCAAACGAGGTCGAGACCCACGAACCGGTCGACAGTTCATCACCTTCCGAGTCCATACTATCCGAGGTTAATGCCATCCTAACAGATGCTCCCATGCTTTTTAGAGATATTGAGAAATACCAACGTGAAGATCCGACGCTGGCTCCGATAATGGAAACCCTTTCTTCTGGGGAACAGGTTGTCCCTTATGTTCTGAGGAATGGTGTTCTATGTTGCCCATCGAGGCATGATAAGATGATGAAAGTTGTCGTTCCAGCCGTTCTGGTACCTATGATCTTCAAGTATTATCATGAGACCCCATTAGGAGGGCATCTTGGAATCTTTAAAACCCGTGAAAAGATTCGTGAAATGTTCATCTGGAAAGGTATGGACGGTGAAATCCGTGAACTTGTAAAAGCTTGTAAATCATGTTTGCTGAGTAAACCCACCATGTCCACCAAGGTAGGCCTTTTGTCTTCGCATCAAGCGTCGCGCCCCATGGAACGCCTGTATATTGATTATGTAGGACCCTTCCCCCAGTCAAAGGGTAATGCCAACAAGTTCATCTTTGTATGTGTAGATGGTTTTACCAGATTTTCTTGGTTATTTCCGACTAAGCTGGCTACCGCTCAGTCCACCATTACCTGTCTAAATTCCATTTTTGCTTCTTTTGGTCCGTCCCAATATATTGTATCTGATAATGCTAAGGCGTTCACATCAAATCTTTTTCGTAAATTCTGTTTTGACTTGTCCATCTCTCATGTAACTACTTCTGCTTATTACCCTCAACCATCTCTGGCTGAACGGGTTAACCGTAATCTCAGGTCTGCACTTATTGCCTATCATCATGAAGATCATTCCAGGTGGGACACGTCCCTGCATTGGATAGCTTTTGCTTTGAATTCGGCGGTTCATGAATCTCACAAGTTTACTCCAGCTTCTTTGATGTTCAAGTTTGTTCCCAACTCGCCGCTCTCTAACCTCTGGTCTCTGAATGACATTCTACCCGAGACAATAGATCCGGATAACATTAAAGATCTTTGGAAGAAGGCTAAAGCCAATCTTAAAGTGTCTCATGAAAAGGTTAGGGAAAGGTATGATCGTGGACGGAGATCCACCCCTTTGAAGGTAGGTGACCAGGTTATGGTCAAAAATTTTGTTCCCGCGGGCAAGCTTGCCCCCAGATTCCATGGGCCATGCATCATTCTCGATTTTCTCACACCGGTTACATTGTTAGTAAGCAATCCAGCCACCGAGAGGATATTTAGGGTTCACCTGTCCCAGGTGAAACCGGTGTAAATTTTGTGTCAACTTGCTTCATATAATTTGATAGGAATATGATGGTTATATTTTTTTTGAGTTCCACTTTTAAGGCATTCTGCTCCTTCTATTTTATTTTATATGTAAGCATTTCTTGTAAACCTCCCCCGATTGTTAAACTGCCATCCTGTCCTTGTCACGGCCATTACCACGCTCCCGTCTCCTGCTCCACTAAATACAGTGGCGGGCTTAGATGAAATGCCATGGATATCGCCACGCCGCTGGCCCCTCAATCTACATGCCTGTGCCCTCAAAAAAAAAGATGATGGTCCAACACAATTTTGCCGCCGAGCTTTTACGTTGCAGTGCCCCCGCAGCCGCGCAGCGCCGTGCAGCAACTGGGGAGGGGGATGGGCCCCCTCCTCTCCAGCGAGGACGACATGTGTACGGCGAGCCGGAGCTCTCCTCCCGGCCAAGGCTGATGTGCGGCGCACGACCTGCTACTGGCCCGCAGCCTGTATATGTTCACCGCGGGCGCGGCGTATTTCAACACCTCTGCTCCCCTCATAGTGCGGGCGAGCGGTATCTCAGGGTACTTGAGGGGTCCGAGCGGCCTCCTTTGGACGCAAGCTGCAACGGCCGGTCTGGCCATCCAACTTAATCTACATCAACTACATGGACAGTCACCATAAGCAATAATTACACTTGGGAATTCAACAACAATATTTGGTGGACATTGCAAAATTTTCTTCACTTTTAAGTAGTAAAAGTTTATCTTCAGAAATTCAAATTCTACAAACATAAAGACTTTCATTCACCTGCAACAACAACATTTTGAAACTGAATTAAGAAATCTTGTAAATGCTCCTGCTATCTATCTTCATATCAACATCATTACTTGGACTTTGTTTCAAACTGATCTCATGCGTCACCCCTGGAGGAACTTTTGGGGGGGGGGGAGGTCTGTACCGGGCGGTACACCTCTACACAGTTTATTTAAAAGTTGCGCCAGTTGAAACTCCTCTTCTGGAGGAAGGTTGAACTTTATCTACTCTATTAATTCTCTACTTTCTCAGAAGATGTCACCACGTGGAAAATTTTGAGTTTTTGAACTGTGTCACTTTTGATGTGTTTTTGTTTAGCTTGAAGTAAGAAGTGTGAACTTTCTCTTCTAGAGGACACTACTGAAGATCAACAATAGTGCAACCTAGTGCGGAGTCAAAGAACTATTTTGTTGAAGAAATTTTTATTTCAAATGTTTGTTCTTTGCTAAATTTCTTTCTGTTATTGTTTAAGTTGGCTGTATACCCCTCTCTTTCCCCTTGTTTTGCATGTAGCCAATCCCGAATTTCTTAAATTAATTTCTATCCAATCAGATGTATCTTCCCCCAACTTGAATCGATTGCGGGGTCCTAGCCAATAAAATAATTGTGGGCGGGTGTTTTCATTCCCCTAACGCCTAGAACCTTCCACGAGAGGTTATAAACTGCTGATTTTTGGGTCTCCGTGCCACTTCTGTTCCATCTTTCAGTGTATTAAGTACATAGCAGGAGGCAGGAAGCGCCTCTTTCTTCGGCAGCGGTCAACAACAAGGTAATGGCCGATTAATAAATTCTTTCTTTTCTTGCTCAGCAGTTTAACTCTCGGGGCGGGTGCGAAGCGTTCTACCATGTAACCTTTTCCTAAAATGTAACTACTCTTTTCTTCGATTCTCTTGTAAAGCTACATTCTGGGATAGAGAGTGCTAACCCTCTCGAGCTCCCACTCATATTGTTTTGAGGTGAACTTATTTTTCTCAACCTATTCTTCGATAATGTAAAACAAATTGTTCTTTTCTGAGTCACCTCTGTAGTATGGGATTAGCCCTTGCATCTGTGGCCTAAGAGCCAAAGGAGGTCTTAAAATCAAAGTGTATTAGGAGTGCAAGCTCGCCTCCTCCCAAATTGTTTTAGAGGTCATTTAATTAACCTGCTTTTCATTTAATAGACCTCAGTAGGTTGGGTATTTTACCCCTGTGTATATGTCCTTTGAGGACAGCTTAAAGGTGGAGTTTGGTGTGGCCTGGGAGAGGCTTAAAATTGAGAGCGAGTGGCTCTTTTGAAAATGGTATATTGTATGCCTCGAGGAGGCTTTTCAGTGTAATTTGGAGCAAGGGCTCCTAGGTATGAATGGGGTTTTCTGCCCCTCTGTTAAAATTGGGTTTGGGGTAAAACTGAGCTGATTGCCCAAGAATTATGTTTCTGACTTTTGAAGCCCCAAAAGGGGTACCTATGTAAATGTATTTTTCAATTGTGTTTCGGCTACTAAGTACCTGTTCTATTTGTTGTTACCTAATTTTGAAAAGAAAATATAACCTTGTTAAATTTTACATTAACTTTGATTCCGTAGTTTGAGACCCATTCACGCCCGCACCTTCTTACACCTCTACCTACCACCAAAACACGGTAACAATAATAATAATAATAATAATAATAATAATAATAATAATAATAATAATAATAATAATGTTCCGGACCGTCGTCAAATGTGCGGACCACGCTGGAAACGGCTCCTGGACGGGTAATGACTAAGAATGCAGTCCGGCCGCGGGTTCACTGCCGCCAAGGCACCCAATATGACACCACGCCGGATCTCCTGAAGGATTTTATCCATATTAAAAATGATTATAGGAAAAGGTGGCAAAGATTTACGGACCCAACTGACCGGGAGGAATACCTGAGCCTAGCCCGGGAAGTACGAAATCGATTGCTGGAAAAGAAGATTGAAAAATGGGAGGAAACGTGCCGTAATCTAATAGAAAACAAGTCAGATAGGGAATTTTGCTGGATTCTCGCAGAAAACGATGATATATCTAAAACAATAAGCATTCAATTATACATTTCAGTATAATACCGTAGCGAAGCACGGGTATCATGCTAGTATGAAATATAATTCCTACATCATCATGGTATAATGTTTTAATCATTATTTAACTACGTTCTACATGTTGTTGAATACATACTGACGGTAATAATAAAAACACATGATGGTTGTTTTACGAAATTTCGAGAACTAGTTTCGTGCTACAAGCAAGTTACTTAAAATGATAGGGTTATCGATTTGATGTCATTACTTTTAAAAAGAACGAGTGGATTCGGGCGAGGGATGTAACAAACATGTTTTCATATTCAATGTACTATTTGAGCTTTGGCTTCTGAAATGTTAGGTGTACTTTTAGGGACCTGATCAACTAAACTTTAGTTATATTTTTTTTTGTTTCCTCACATCCAGGATTCGTAATATCAAATATTATTTAATTCTCTGGTGCTGCATGGACTACATTCCTGAAATGCGATGTTACAGCTTTCAGGATTAAAATATAATTTGTGAGACATATGATGATGATAATGATGAAGATGATGACGATTGTTGCTTAAAGGGGATTAACACCTACTTCACAGGCCGGGTATGACATCCTAAGTCTTCTCGTACTTTCGATGTCATATACTACAAAAAATTCCAACAGCAATATTATTTACTGTGTTTAAACTAGAGATATAGGTTATATTATTTAAATGGCATGTTCATATCCAAGGGATGAGGAGTGTTTTAAAGTAGTCTAGTGACGTTGTACTTCGATGCCGTGTATGTTCATGTAGGCAGTAGAGATCAATGCTATGCAATGAATGATCACAGAAATAATGCTATCACCACGAAAAGTGTAAGATTATAGTTAACACAACTGGTTGTTCCTTGAAAACTTGGTAAGTGAACTTAGGCTTCGTAGCTGGTGTTTCTGAACACAAAAGAAAAAAGTGACTGACTTTACTTTCAAGTCAAGTAAAATATACAGGGTGTATGAAAATAGTGTCCATAAATTTGAGGATTTGTTCCTGACACCAGTCCATTACAATGCGTTAATATGAACTTGCGTTTAAAAATTCTTCGTTAGGGAGTTATGAAAGGAATTCCCAGGTACTGACCCATGATTATATAATTCCCCGAAAAATTGCATTTTCTATCTAATTTCTTCTTTACAGTTGGACATGGAATTTGTTCCGTTTTGTCTGGTTGTCTGTTGTTCAGTTTTGTGTTAATCAGATCAAATTTTTTGTATGATTGTCTTTTGTTCAGTTGTGTGTTATTCAGAGTAGGCCCTAAATTATTTAGACTTTTCTGATTGCCTTTTGCTCAGTTTTGTGTTATTCAGAGTAGACCCTAGCTTCTTTTATTTCCTCTGATTGTATTTTTTCAGATTTGTGTTATTCAGGGTAAGCCCTAAATTATTTTGTATTCCTTATTGCCTTTATTCAGTTTTGTATTCTTCAAAGTAACGTGTTTTGTTATGTCTGATTGCCTTTTGTTCAGTTTTGTGCTGTTTAGAGTAACTAGTTTTGTCTGATTGTCTTTTATTCAGTTTGGTTTTGTTCAGAGTACTAGTTTCCTTTTTCTGATTGCTTTTCGTTCAATTTTGTGCTGTTTAGAGTAACTTGTTTTTTGTGATTGTCGTTTGTTCAGTTTTGCTTAGTTCAGAGTACTGTTTTTGTTTTTCTGATTGTCTTTTGTTCAGTTTTGTTTTATTCAGGCTAACTTGCTTTGTCTTATTTTCGTTTGTTCAGTTTTGGTTTGTTCAGAGTAGTTGTTTTGTTCTTATAATTGTCTTTTGCTCAGTTAAGTTTTGTTCAGTGTTACTTGTTTTGTATTGTCTGATTGCCCTTTGTTCTGTTTTATGTTTTTCAGAGTAACGTCCAGCACATTGCAAGATGATTTATTCATTGAGCGAAATGACGGATAAGCACTATATGCATGGCCTAGCAGATGGGTATGCGGTAGCAGTACCTCAACGTTATGCATAATGTACACTTGGAGTCATCTACTTTATGTAAAAACATTTGCACGACTCCACCAAAGCTTGCGAGAGACAAGTGCATTTCAGAGGACACTTTAAGATGTTGGGAAATCACGAGAGGTACGAATCCGTGCACTTGAGGAACGAGTCCTTCGAATTGTGAACGAGAACCCATCAGCTAGTACAAGACGAATTGCGAGAAGGGGAAGCGTTAGTTACATGACCGTCTGGATAATTCTCAACGAAATCCTTCGGCACTCATATCACTTTCAATGGGTGCAAGAATTAATTGCGAGAGGCTTTCATCCAAGAAAACTTTCTGTCGACCTATGTTATGGCAGTGTGCTGTGTTCATGGATTTCTTAGCATTTACACTATTCACTGATGAGGATGGCTTTACACGTGATGGTATCTTCAATTATCCTAAATGTCCTGTACCTAATATCGATGTTCTTCGGGAGCGCATTCAAAATGGATTTGACCACATACGAAACACTCCAGGACTTTCCAACAAATTACGGCAAACGCAGGCTAAGGAAAGGCATCGAAGCAGGAGGAGGTCACTTCAAGCAATTTTTGTAAATGAATGTAGTTAAATGCATCACATGTACCTATATCAATACACCCACGGAAATCTCTAAAGAAGGACTCTTGGGACCCTGCTCATATGAACGTTTTGTAATGGTTTGGTATCAAGAATATATCCTGAAATGTATGGAGACCAATTTGTATACACTCACTAAAAGTTAATTATTATATGTAAGCAGACGTCGCCACAGTGTTAAACTAAAGGAGAAAATACAATTCAGTAAGAGATACAAACAGAAACCAAAACCTTGTTATTTTATAATATTCAGTACTAACGTCCAGACTAATGGAAATGAATAAGTAAATATTAGAGATTGAAAGTTTCAAATACTAGCTCACAAACGGAAAGCGTATTGTTGTATTGTTATAATTTCAGCAAGCAAAATAACCCCTTCAAATCATCATAATTATGTAATTTTTGAATTAATGAAGAGTAGCAAGCCAGTACCATTCCTATAAATAAGCTACAAGCTTAAATTCAAACGTGATTTTTAATTCAAAGCATTCTAACATAGTAATAATGTTCTCTTAGAGCCATTTCTTCATATAGTAAATGAGATTTTTCTTAATCCGATAAGTTCACACTGGTGTGTAAGAAAGGGACACAAGTGCATCGACAAAGTAGGCATTGAATTGCACTGAACTGAATGAATTACTCTTAAATGTGGCATAAAACAGTGCTGTGAATCTACTCTAATTTAGGCAAACAACTCTACAAATTTACACGCTGAAGCAAACAGAACTTTAGTCATACGGTTAATGGCGTATCCATGAAATGAATAGCTGTCATTAAGTGACCTATTTAAAATAAACATACATCATTTATAAATTGCAGGTACGATATTCAAGGCAAAGTTGTTGTAAGTTCAGGCGATCATACTCCATCCATTCTGGAAGCATTCAGCTTCAAATTTCTTCTCCATCCATCGTCATTTAACGTCACTAAAAACCTCCTTCACTAGATTTAATTCTCTGAAGACTAAACCTGGACTCGCAAGAATTTTCTTAAATCCAAAGAGAAATGCATTTACGTTAATATTTTATTAAAAACATTATTATTATTATTATTATTATTATTATTATTATTATTATTATTATTATTATTATTATTATTAATAATAATAATATTAATAGTATTATTATTTCTGTAGCTGAAGCTAATAACAAGTATAGCTTACCTACATCTATTTCTGTGATAATCCGTTTCTGAGAATAATTACTATCTAAGGAAAGTACTGAGATCTTGCTCTTGGGCGAAAACCTAAACAAAGGAGCAATTAACTTCTCCCCTCTTCTCCTCTCTTTCACAAGGAAGGTATATTTGCTTGTTAAGATATTTTTCCAACCAGCCTGTTATAATTTCGTCCGCCGATTTGAACTCCTTAACTGCTAAGTGAGCTATTTATATGAACGATTTGTACTGTTGAGAATATCCCGGTCGGCTACCTTAAGATTCGCTACTTGTTGCGAAGCAAGAAAGCATTAGATTATTAACACGGTAAATTGTGGTTTCTGAAATGAATATCTGATACGTTAGATAGTTTATGAACATAGCATATGGTTCCTCACCATTAATGTTTTAAACTCTGCAGCACAACTACCTTCAAAAATATTGTCTTGGGCGATTTGTCAGCTTCTGCCTCATTTTCCGATGCAATAAGACGTTCTTTCAGATGTTTCCTTCAACATAGGAAAGATGCAATATTGCTAAACATCTGTCCGCCTTGCTACAACCTCACATCGTTATCACACTACCGTACATCAGAGATTCAGACCACTTCATAGGAAAGCTGAAGAACATTCCGTTGGAAGCCGAAGACCTGCTTGTCAGCTTCGACGTGGTCTCACTCTTCACTAAAGTACCTGTAAAGAAGGCCCTGGACTACATCGCTTTGATTTTTCCCGAGGACATTACCAACTTGTTCAACCATTGCCTCAAAACAGGGCGTTTTCTGTGGAATGACAATTTACACAAACAATCGACGGTGTCGCCATGGGCAGTCCTCTGAGTCCGCTGATCGCAAATTTCTTTATGGGAAAGTTCGAACAAACAGCACTCGAGTTCGCACCCATGAAACCTAAGGTATGGCTGCGCTTCGTAGATAACAACTTTGAAATCTGGAGTCGCAGACAGTAACAACTACAGCTGTTTCTACAACATCTGAATGGTATTAACACCAATATCCAGTTGACTATGGAGACAGGAAGCGAAGGAAACTCCCTATCCTCGATGTTCTGGTAATGAAGACGGTCTATTTAAACTTAGGACACACAGTGTACCACATGCAGACCCACAAATATTGCTATCTTCAGAAGACGTTCAGCCATCCCCACGACAAAATTACGGAAATGATTAAGACGCTAGCTGACCGTGCAAGGAGAATGTGTCAATCTCGGCGCTTAAATTAAAAGTTCAGCCACCTCAGTATGGTCTTACTCGCTAACGGGTACAACCATAATGATATCCAGCAAGTACTCCATCAGAGACGTCCAACAACCAGGGAGAAAGAAGAGGAGCGGCCAAGAGCTAAAGCTTTTCAGCCGTATATTACGAGGGCAACTGACATAGTAGGGAGACTACTGGAGTCCCATGGGATAAAAACCATACATACGACAATGAAGAAAATACCGGAATCCTAAGATCCGCCAATGACAAGCGCTATCTCCTTACGACAGCAGGTGTCTACAAGATCCCGTACAGCTGCGGCCAGGTATACATATGCACTAAAAACGTAGAATCGCCACACGACTGAAGGAGCATAACTGACATAACCAGTTCGGACATGCAGACAGATCATCAGTCGCTGAACACTCGCTGCTAGCAGGCCATGACATACAGTACAGCAACACCAAAGTACTGTCAATTACTATGTCTTATCACGCCAAGGTACGGAGGGAAGCCATTGGAATCCTGAAACACACCAACAACTTCAACCGTAAGGAGGAGTCTGAACGGGTAAACAAAGCCTTGTTTCAAGTCCTGAAAGCCTTAAATCCCGAGTGACACGATGGCCGAGTCAAAACAGGAAAAGCAACTGGGGATCAGATGCCTATCTCCGCCAAGGCAAGTCAACGCACATCGGTCTCCTTAATGCCTCGATCATTGGCCGAATAATAGCCTATCAGCGACCACCCCTCCAACATGACGGGAAAATAGGCTAACAGCGTATCGTAGCTTGCACTAAGTAATCAGGTGGAGTTGCAACACCACTCCATTCCACCGTGAATTTCGCTGCTATCGAAGTCAGTCGGAAAACTTGATGTTGCCGATCACAGTTTTCGGTGAAACGTCGGGACTATCACATGCTCCTGCACCACGGACTATAAGCCCAGACGTGAAAGCCTCAATTGCTACAGTGCACAGACGTTTTCACACCGGCAGCGAATAGCAACAACACAATCAGCTATTATATTGAAAACTTGAAATAAATGTGAAAGCGCCGTCTCAGACAGTGCTGCCGTTGCGCGGAGGGACACGACTATCTTCAGCTGGCTTACGGGTAGAGGGAAATATTTTTCTAATGTAGACTACACATCTCCCGGTCATGAAAGCCAACTAATATGGCTGAGCATGTTGCCACTCTCGCCTCGAGGCACTCCATTTAGCTTGGCAGCTGTGTTTTTTGACAGGTCAAAACTCATAATGAGCTTTTGTATCACAAGTTTATTTGATTTGTATATAGTATATAGAGATGTAGTGATTATGTTAATTTTCAAATATATATATATTACATTATTGAGTAGCTATGCCATTGCATGATGTAACAGTATAGGTAATACATATAATTAATTGGCAAGTGGTTGAGGGAATGGAGAAAATTTTCGAGCTCCTTTGTCCATGTCGAAGTTAGGTTGCATCTTATTGCGCAACACTTCCGATTTGGTGGCGCTGAGTCAAGTGTGTCATATATTTAAAAATCCCCAGAGGGAGAACGCCAGCTGAGAAAAGGACTAGAAAGGAAGACACATTTTGATAACTCCGCCACTAAAATGGCAGAAAGACGGTAATCCAAACGTGTGAGCTTGATTGGATACGGAATATTTCTAGTTAAGCGCAGCAATTATTACGGGAAACCTTGACATGTCATATGTTCACATAGTACACCTCTGCCGAAATTATAATTTATTATAGAATTTCAACGTGTGTAAAATTACGCAGCATGAGGATGAGGTCAGCGTCAGTAGCGAATCTCTGAAGAAGCATCGTCTTTGATTGTACACATCAGATAAATCGCCGATCGACTTGTTTTCTGAGGGTAACCAAATTACATAGAATTCTGGGCTACACGTTTGACCGTATCGCCGATGTCGGATGACTCGTGGAATTGGAAACATGCAAAATGTGGTGAGGACTACCCGCTTTCCGTTCTCCGAGTCGGAGTGAAATTATATAAGAGGCCGCCCTGTTGAGGAAGGAAGGACTTTTCATGAAGTACTGGAGGCAGACACACGGTCCGGTGGTGTCTCAGCCTTTTCTTTGTGCGGGAGTGCAAGTTTGTATTCTGTCGGTACGCTGTTGTAAAGAATATTTTCGAGTTTAAAGATAAAGCAAGATTACTGAAAATATGAGAAAATTCGACTAAGAGAAGATCGTACCTCTGTAATTACGACCGCGGTGCTGTATCGCCTTTTATGCGGTGTGGGTGAAAAAGTAAATTAGATTTTATTATGCAGTTTATAAACTGAGTGGGTGATAAGTTAATAGATTTCATAAACTGTGTCGGTTAACTTATAAGTAGAATCCGCCATAATTGGAGTTTCGTAAACTGTGTCAAAGAATGACGGGATTTAATAGAACGTCATTTACATTAGCCCTGTTCCAGTGGATACGATCACAGGGCTATGAATGTGCCCAGGATGACCGCAAGACGATTTGAACCAGTGATCCATGCCAGCGCCATGATGGACTAAACGTCTATCAGTGGCCTCTCCGAGGTTCGGACCATGGACATACCAACATGACGATAAGTACACTGATTTGAAATAGTATGTAGTCTTGTAAATGCGGGGGTTAATTTTGTATAAATATGTGAATTGTATAGAATAGGATTGTAAGAGAGAAATGCATTTCTTTTCAAGTAGGCGGGAGATTTGTAGTTGTCATAATGTTTTATTAAGTAAAGTTAATCTAGATGGGAATGGAAAGTATGGAATATGGGATAAATTTCAAGCATATAGATTTCGACTATAGATTTTTAATCGAGAGCAAATCATGCGCATAAATTAAATATTAGATATCCGGAGATTGAGAGTGCTTTAGGTCAAGAGGGTAAATTGTATATTCGTTTTCAAGATTTCGAACGGTATAATTAATATTTTTCTTTATATTAGAATATTCAATTTATATTTGTAATGCATGATGGTAGGGTCATCTATTTTGTCTGTATTGGTATGTTAATTGTGGGAGTAGCAATGCACTCTGATTTTAAAGTAAATTTGCATGATTATAAGACAGAGATGGCTGTATAAATTTTTGTGACGTGTTATATGCCTGGACTCGAACATACGTCCTCCCAATTTAGAGAGGGTTGTTCATTCCCACCAAGAAGTGTAATTTTTTCTTTTATTTAGACTAAAGTTAATGGCTATGTTCATATCCATTTGAGATTTTTGTTTGCATATAGATAAAAAAAAGTAGGTTGAGTTTCTGTGCGATCAGCTAGTCGTGAACCAGGGTCCTTGAGTAAAGGGTGTGGCAGTGATAAGTTGAATAATGGCTTGACATGATTTAAAAAGAAGCAAATGGGCAGGGAACGTGTGAGCAAATGAAGCTTTTGAATGTGTTAAAATTATTCTGGGTGAAATGAGATTTACTACGATGTTTCTCGAAGAGACTGAATGCCTCGCTTCGAGAGGGTTTAAATAAAAGGGTCACCAGTCCAGATCGTTGAGGCGGAACCGTGCAATGACTGATTTATGGTCGTTTGAGGGAGTGTGCACCGACAGTATTGTAAGAGAGAACTCTGCCAAGATACTGTTTCAAGCCTGCGCGCAAATATGGATAGACTCTGTGGATCACGAAATAAGATCGCAAATTTGAAAATATTCCAATTATTTTAAAGATATGAGTAACTGGAAAGCCAGATTAGTATGTTAATCTTTGTTACCGTGTTTTTGCGGTAGTTAGAGGTGAAAGAAGGTGCGGGTGTGAACGGGTCTCAAGCTACGAAATTAGAGTTCATGTAAAATTAACAAGGTTATATTTTCTTTTCAAAATAAAGAAATAACAAGCATGGCAGGTACAGAGTAGCAAGGCAACAAAATATAGTTACAATGTTTACCGGATCTGGGCTTCGCGCCCTGACTTCACAATTCTTGGGCAATCAGCCCAACCTTACTCCAAAATAAGTTTTAACAGAGGGGCAGAAAACCCCATTCATGCTCAGGAGCACTTGCTCCAAATTACACAGAAAAGCCTCCCCGAGGCATACAACACTCAATTTTCGAGAAAGAGCCACTCGCTCTCAACATTAAGCCTATTAAAGGCCATACCAAACTCCACCTTCAAGTTGTCCTCTAAGGACATAGATACAGGGGTAAAATACCCAACCTACTGAGGTCTATTAAGTAAGAAAAAAGGTTAATTACATGACCTCTAAAATAACCACTTGAGAGGAGGCGACCTGCACTCCTAATACATTTGTTTAAAACCTACTTGGCACTAGGCCATTAATGCAGGGGCTAATCCCATACTAAAGAGGTGACTTTAGAAAGGAACAATTTACATTACGTTAAAGAAGAATAGGTTTAGAAAAAATAAGTTCACCTCAAAACAATATGAGTGGGAGCTCGAGAGGGTTAAGCACTCTCTATCCCGATATGCAGTTTAAAGATAGAATAGATACCAAGGGTCTTTACATTTTAAGGAAGGTTACATTATGGAAAAACTTTGGACCCGCCCCGAGAGTTAAACTGCTGAGCTAGCAAAGAAAGAAGTTATTAATCGGCCATTACCTTGTTGTTGACCGCTGCCGAAGAAAGAGGCGCTTCCCGCCCCCTGCTATGTACTTTACACACTAAAGGATGGAACAGAAGTGGCGCAGAGACCCAAAAATCAGCAGTTTATATACTCTCGCGGAAAGTTCGAGGCGTTTTTGGAATGAGAACACCCTCCCACCAAAACTTTATTGGTTAGGGATAAGCAGCATATTCAAGTTGGGGGAAGATACATCAGATTGGTCAGAAATTAATTAAAGAAATTCGGGATTGGCTAAATACAAAACAAGGGGAAAGAGAGGGGTATACAGCCAACTTAAACAATAACAGAAAAAAATTTAACAAGAAACAAACTTTTGAAATAAAAATTTCTCCAAAAAACAGTTCTTTCACATCGCACTAGGGTGCACCATTGTAGTTTTTCAGTAGTGTCCTCTAGAAGAGAAAGTTCGCACTTCTTACTACCGGTAAAACAAAAATACATCAAAAGTGGCACAGTTCAAAAACTCCAAACTTTCCAAGTAGTGACATCTTCTGAGAAACTTGAAAATTAATACCGTCGATAAAGTTCAGACTTCCTCCAGCAGAGGAGTTTCAACTGGCGCACATTTTAAATTAGCGGCGTGGAGGTGTACCGCCCGGTACAATCTTAATGACTGGTTTAGATAGGAATTTTCAGAGACCGCCGGGTCGAGTTCCAGGGTAAACCCCGGATTTTCCGTAACACATAAGTTATTTTGCCCATGTAATACAGCCAGCCGTATTTTTTATGTTTTTTATGCTTTCCCAGTGGAGTTTTTAGTGCGTGTTCATATTTTATTTTGTGTGTTGTTCTTTGAGGATTATTTTATGTTTTACGCCAGAATATGAGTGCCGGTTCTGCCTCGTGGTTTTGGCCCTAGTGTTCATTGCGATATGGATTCGATTCCGGACACGACATTTGTTTAATTTTGTTGTTTGTTGTGTCGTGTCTACTAGTGCTAGTTTTATTTTTTACTTTATCAGTTAGGAATGTAGTTAATTAATGTATTATTCGACCACCGAAAGTGTCTCAGATTTTGCAAAAGTATTGTATTTCTTCTAATATTGAAGAAAGAGTTTGATGAAAAGCCGTCGCATTTAGAAGGATTTTCCTGTATTAATGTATATTTCAAATTAGTCTGTTTTTAAAGATATCGGAGTACTTATCGTCGAGTCATAAAAGAAAGGAACGATCAAATCAGTATTAACTTTAAATGATATCTCCAAGATTATGTATTCAGTCCATCCGTCAGTGTACAGTTTTGGTTTCATTTTATTGCTATTCAGGGTTACATTGAATAGAATTGTGTGTTTTAACCAGATATATTAAATTGTGTTAAAAAGATTTTCTGCTGATCATTTGCCGTATTTAAATGCATACTAGTTTCCTCCGTTCTCCTATGCCTATAAGGTAGTTTTTAGTATTTTATTTGATAATATGCCGCGTACGCACTACGGCCCTGGGAGGCCGGTTGTCGTGTCATCGGAACGGTTGGTTGCGCGGTTGGTCATCGCACGGTCGGAAGAGCATTTGTTCACCCCATCAGTATGGATTATATTTTATGGCTTTTCCAGATGAGGTTACATTTGACTCTAAAATGAAAACGTCCCATACCATCAAGCGCCTTGGAGCATGGTCTCATATGACTATGGTACAGTATGGAGCAATTTTGTTGTGGTATGGTTCCATACAGCACTGGGGCTGGTTGGAAGGTTCCAATACCTCAAAAGAGTTATGAAGGCAGCACAACCAAAACATAGTAGACAACTGTTTATCACCTATTATTTTGATGACTTTCATATACATTTTAAATACTGACACTGCTTCAACCGCACGTGCACCTTCTTTCGGGATCGACAGTTTGTGAGCTGAATTTTAGGACAGTGAGTTCACGATGTAGTTTTCTAATAGTTTCCTGAAATGGGAAATGTCGCCAGCGCAATGACTTTGATTTTAACAACTAACTTCTTTGAACACCTAGAAATGTTACTATCTTGTTGAACTGTTTAAGGATTTTGGTCATTCATATTTATTTCATAATACACCCAGAATCAAAGCATTAAGCATGGAATCAACGTTCCGAAAATCGATAATTTAAGTGAAAATTAAAATTCTGTCCACATAAAAATTAGATT
Organism: Anabrus simplex; assembly: GCF_040414725.1. Taxonomy (NCBI): domain Eukaryota; kingdom Metazoa; phylum Arthropoda; class Insecta; order Orthoptera; family Tettigoniidae; genus Anabrus; species Anabrus simplex. Next base: position 798,224,218 of record NC_090266.1, read on the forward strand.
TAATTCCAAATGTGGTGTAGACATTCCGTATCTATACTTCATGCGGTGTATAAAGTAAGGAAACTAGCCGCTCTTCTTCCCAGGTAGAACCCACTACAGAATGGATGTGCTGTGCTCCCTCGAGATTCTCGAAAATACAGGGAAAGTGTGCGACAGCCACCGGAGACTACCAACAGCGCTATGCTTTTATCTTTGATTCCTGTGTTACAGCCAGAGGTTTTGTGAATATACCCTAGTATGCAGTAATAACACTAAAGGTATGCATAAGAGAATTCTTGTACCAGGTGAATTGTTCAAATGAAAGTATACCAATATGTCGTGTATTTATCCACTCAAGGAAGCACAAAGACCTAAACGCTGCTAAACTTACAATTACAAGGATACACTTAAATAATAATAATAATAATAATAATAATAATAATAATAATAATAATAATAATAATATAATAATATATTATATTATATTATATTATATATAATAATATATTATATTATATTATATTATATATTATTATTATTATTATTATTATTATTATTATTATTATTATTATTATTATTATTATTGCTATTATTTCCTCCAAATTACCCTTGGTCAGTATTTTTCCAGTGCAGCTGTCTCTTATATAAAGGTCTTACATGCCAACCGATTGTGGCGAAATTTAATTTAATTCTGAAGACTGAGTTTGGAAGTTTCTTAAGTGAGAGTGCTACACAGCTGGCTGTTAAAAGTTTGTGTCTTCGTCTGACTTACTGTTAATGTATTGTTTATTGATGATGTAATCGAATAACTTTGGCCGTCAGCTTATTGTAATTCTGCGTGCTGAAACATCGAAAGTTTCTGTCATATTGAAGTGTATGTGATTTTTTGTGGATTGGGACTCGAAATGAGGTGCTATCGCGTTGGATCTGTAGTGGTACGCTAGTTCGTCACCAGGTGGCTCGCTGTATACTGGTTCAGCGCTCCATGCTGAAGAATAAATACGCTCTGTTCAATTCTATCCTGGTGTTTTTCGTTGCATTTTACTTTATTTTATTTTGTTAGTTTCTATTTATGACTATTCTACCACATTCGTCCCTGATTCATCTGACGTCCTCTCCCTTACCCCTCACGCACGGTGTGATGAACATCTAAATTGGAACTGAATGCTGTAGTCAGCTCCCGCTTGGGACGCTGTGCTAGCATACTGCAAGCCACCTGGTGACGAACGACGTACTACTCCAACGATAAAACAATCTTAAATTCAAACCCTCATTATTGTAGAAAACTCCCTCTGGAACAGTCGACATTTTCTTCTGTAGACGCGGAGCAAATTTACCTGCGAAACGTAAAGAGTTTCATCCTTTTTTCTTGACACGGCATAAGCCCTAAAGCCCATAGTATGCCTAAAAGATTCATTTTTCTCCTCCATGTTTACAAAAGTTAAATGTCTGAACTAGGACAAATAGAAAGTGGGAATAGCCACTCATCCTGTCATTTTTCCTTCCAATTCTGAGAGCATTAATACCGTGTATGCCATCCCTGAGTCTTCACCATAACCCGACACCTGCGTACAAATCTATGGAGGTCACTCTGCGGTATCCTTTCCCCGATCTATGTTGAGAAACAGTGAGTGTTTCTCGAGAGTTTGTGGTGCAAGAATATGACCACGAACACATATGCCAAGCGTGTCCCGCAGGTTCTCAATTGGATTAAGGTCAGGACTCAACGCTGGTCATTCCATCATTTGAATGCAGAAACTTCCTGCGACGTCCCTGGTGTCACCCATTCTATACGCCGTGGCATTGTCGTGCATGAGAAGGAAATCAGAATCAACACACTATGCAGCAGCCACTACATAGTCTAAAAATATCTGGTCGATGAACTCCCTAGCGATAAAACGACCACGGGCTACGACGATATCTGTACGTTTATCAACACTGATGCCACCCCCCACACCAAGACAGAACCTTTTCGGAAGCTGTCCACTTCTTGTAGAACATTTGGCAAGTAAAACTCTCCAGAGCTTCTTAGTAAGTGCACATGGCCTCCACACTGAGTCTGGGAAAATCGTAACTCGTCTGTGAACAACAAAGATCTCCAAGTTATAAATTGACTTGGTAATGGTGTACTGGAGGCAACTTGCTTGATCTTACCGTATTAAATGAGGCACTCCAACTGGTAGTCTGGGTCGTAAGTTCCTTTCCCGCAAGCTGTTCCTTAAAGTATGAATGGATATCGTGACCACATTGCACGTCTGAGGTCGTGTTGCAGTTCCCTAGCACTGGCGGTACGACGGTGTAACGCAGAAATGAGCAGAACTCTGTCGTAATATTAGGTTGTGATGTTTCAGCGACCTTTTCTGTCCTGCCTGGTGAACTGACATGTCTCAGATAGATTTCATAACCGATAATTAAGGAAGGGACTTTTAGGCACCGATAGGTTAGAATAGCTGGCCCAGTGGTGTACGGGTACCGTGCCTGCCTCTTACCCGGAGGCTCCGGATTCGATTCCCGGCCAGTTCAGGGATTTCTACCTGGATCTGGCTAGTTGGAGGTCCACTCAGCCTACGTGATTAATGTTGAGGGGCTATATGACGGTGAGATGGCGGCCCCGGTCTAGAAATCCAAGAAAAACGGCCGAGAAGGTTCCTCGTTCTGACCAAATGACACCTCGTAATCTGCAGGCCTTCGGGCTGAACAGGGGTCACTTGGTAGGCCAAGGCCCTTCAAGGCTGTTGGGTCATTGGGTTAGGTTAATAGATTAGAATGCAAGCGTATCTGAACAAGGCGCATGTATCATCTAGCCTCTCAACAGTCATGTTGGTGCGTTGCAGGCATTTTACAGGTTCTGCGCCTCTAGTTCGCTAATATTCACGCAAATCTCTTGTAAAACGACAGACTCCACGACCAGGAAGTTATATCAGATGTTAGGTAGTGACCTACCTCGTTACCGCCTCGAAAATCCTGAGTTGGTTATTCGACAAGATATTTAAAGAGGAGAATAACAAGTGCGTATTGCTGTTTGACGAAGTAATAAAAAAATTGGCTTTGAAGATAAACAACGCTCTTAGTTTCAAAATAATGCGTGTTCTATTAATTGCATGTTGAAATTTCAATTCAACATTTGGTATAATGAATTTGCCGATTTCGGAACAGCAATTACAGCAGCCAGTGAGTCACGCTCCAGTTCCATTCGGATATCATGAGAAAGGAATTACACATGAATTTAAGGAAAATCTCAAAGATAACTTTATTGTAATTATTTAGGGTTAATAGGTTGTATGATTTAGTTTTATTGTGCTTTTATAACTTAAATAAGTCATATAAGGAAAGGCGCATGTCCAGAATTGTAACTCTTCAGGAGGAGCAAAAAACTGCTATTTACGTTAAATGTATAAGTTTTGATCATTTTTGTTAATGGTTTTAGCTAGTTTACTTGATAAAATATGGAGTAAAGATGGAGGTATTTATGGAAATAGAAATATAAAATACGGATATGTGACCTTTCTATAATGATGGCTAAATTAAAATCAGTTTTGCAGCAAAACACAGTGTTTACTCAGATAATTTTGACACACTGTTCTGTTGTTCTACAATAATAATCATTTGAATGATGACACCCAATACAAACCCCCCTCCAGAATATGCTCATTAATATGTGAAATTGTAATGATGAATGAAACTTACATTCAGTCTTCAAACATGCAACATCGGTATTAGAGTACTAGAATTCTGGTGTGAACAAAGCACCGACAATGCATGTATTTTAAATTTGTACGTTCCATTCTGAAGCGATGATATTTTCCATCGGATTTTATATTACCTTTTATATGTCCAAGTAGGTGTAATTTATTGTCACAAAACAGGACACTTCAAAATTTCTTCTTTTCAATTCATAATAGTCGTCTGTCTAATCTTCATGTTTCCAAGACCCTAGTATATCTCCTGTCTTTCTCCCTCCGAATTTCCTGTTTGATCTGATCAATTGTATACACATACCATGTCCCTTTTTCAAGTGTATTATCATATAATTACACAATCTAGCTTGTATACGTACAGTGGGTAAACAGAAAAATTATACATTCCGAATATAGAATAAGGACTAATAATAACCACAGTATCTTCTATAAAAATAAATATTTTCTTTGATTTTGACATTTTTACTGTGTAATATCTACCTATATCCGCCTCTGTGGTGTAGTGGTTAGTGTGATTAGCTACCATCCCGGAGGCCCGGGTTCGAATCCCGGCTCTGCCACGAAATTTGAAAAGTGGTACGAGGGTTGAAACGGTGTCCACTCAGCTTCGGGGGGTCAGCTGACTAGAGGTGGGTTCGATTCCACCTCAGCCATCCTGGAAGTGGTTGTCCGTGGTTTCCAACTTCTCCTCCAGGCAAATACCGGGATAGTACCTAACTTAAGGCCACGGCCGCTTCCTTCGCTCTTCCTTGCCTGTCCTTTCCAATCTTCCCATCCCCCACCAAGGCCCCTGTTCAGCATAACATGTGAGGCCTCCTGGGCGAGGTACTGGTCATCCTCCTAAGTTGTATCCCCGACCCAGAGTCCGAAGCTCCAGGACACAGCCCTTGACGCGGTAGAGGTGGAATCCCTCGCCAAGTCTGAGGGATAAGCCAACCCTGGAGGGTAAGCACTAAGTAGATTAAGAAAATTAATTTACTATTAATAATAAATTAACAATAAATTAATAATAATAATAAATAAATCTATTATTTAATTTAATAAATAACCCACAACAATGGTCCTGTGGATGATTCTCGAAGTACAAAATGCGAATCAAATTTGCAGGCTCAAGTGGGATTCGAACCCATCTACCAAACACACCTGTATTAGCAGCACGGCACTTAAAGTATAACAGCACGGCACTTAACGTATAACAGCACGGCGACCGCAACCAGCAGGTTTCGAGAAAGCCTACTACATGGACTCTTACTTCCGCTTCACAAATACGCACACGTTTTCTATCAGTATGCCATCGCTTTCAGCGTACTTTTTACATAACCGTATGACAGTCTGATGCATTTTTTAAATGCCTGTCGCATACGGTACATGTTTTTACAAAGGTAATGTTGCAGTGAATAATTAAAGGTGACTGTTGCTTAGTGTACGGCAAAAGAGAATACACCATAACGACACCAGTGACGTTCGGTGGGATGCTTAACAGCATAAAACGTCAGGCGCGGCTGACTCACCCGGTACGTTGGCATGACTATTCGAAGGACACTATTCGAACATGGACGGTAGATAAACTAATATTTACATTTACAATATTAAAAGGTAAAGAAGCGTGTAGAAGGACATCCACGTTTTCCTATAATAAAGAAACATTACTCATTACAACACAACTCACAACGAAATTTTAAAATGGGCGTTAATAACATATGAAAATTAATAACAACCTATGCAATGAAATGTACTGTTTAATCGTGCTATTAAGGACATCCTATTAAAATACTTTCTTTCTTTCTTTCTTAATCTGCTTACCCTCCAGGGTTGGCTTTTCCCTCGGACTCAGTGAGAGATCCCACATCTACCGCCTCAAGGGCAGTGTCCTGGAGCTTCAGACTCTGCGTCAGGGGATGCAATTGCGGAGGATGACCAGTACCTTGCCCAGGCGGCCTCACCTGCTATGCTGAACAGGTTCCTTGGTGGGGGATGGGAAGATTGGAAGTGATAGACAAGGAAGAGGGAAGGAAGCGGCCGCGGCCTTAAGTTAGGTACCATCCCGGCATTTGCCTGGAGAAGAAGTGGGAAACCACGGAAAACCACTTCCAGGATGGTTGAGGTGGGAATCGAACCCACCTCTACTCAGTTGACGTCCTGAGGCTGAGTTGACCCCGTTCCAGCCCTCGTACCACTTTTCAAATTTCGTGGCAGAGCCGGGAATCGAACCCGGACCTCCGGGGGTGGCAGCTAATCAAGCTAACCACTACACCATAGATAAAAATACTTACAGTTACAATTAAGAGATTGTAGAAAACTAAAACACCAAGCATGATAGAAACATTTTATTTCGTATCAATACCGTTCACACAAAATTATCCGTCTGTTTTCTCCTCAGGCGTCGGTCATTTGGCTTGGGTTTAACCGATAGTCTCAAGCAGGTGAGTTATCCAGAACACAAATTTGTTCTGGAGAATACCGAGTGTCCGCCTCTTTGGTGTAGTGGTTAGTGTGATTAGCTGCCACCCGCGGAGCCCGGGTTCAATTCCCGGCTCTGCCACGAAATTTGAAAAGTGATACGAGGGCTGAAGCGGGATCCCCTCAGCCTCGGGAGGTCAACTGAGTAGAGATGGGTTCGATTCCCACCTCTTCCATCGTGGTAGTGGTTTTCCGTGGTTTCCCACTTCTCTTCCAGGCTAATGCCGGGATGGTACCTAACTTAAGGCCACGGCCGCTTCCTTCCCTCTTCCTTGTCTATCCTTTCCTAACTTCCCATCCTGCCGCAAGGCCCCTGTTCAGCACAGCAGGTGAGGCTGTTGGGCGAGGTACGTGGTCATCCTCCCCATTTGTATCCCCCTACGCAATGTCTCACGCTCCACGAAACTGCCCTTGAGGCTGTTGAGGTGGGATCCCTCGCTGAGTCCGAGAGGAAAGCCAACCGTGAAAGGTGAGCAGAATAAGAAAGAAAGAAAGAAAGAAAGAAAGAAAGAAAGAATACCGAGTAAATTCGAGGTGCATTAATCACGCATCGTTTCGATCTTCTTAAGTGCAAATATTACTGTGGTGTGATCAGACACGTGACTCCTTAATTTCTCAGCGTAAGCTTTAATCAAATGATACATCATATCACGTAGGTAACTGACTGAATTTCATTCAGCAAGGAGAAACCTCACAATATAATCTGAGGTAAAGAGACCAACAGTGTACTTGATATTTAGGCCGAGTACCTCGCATTAAGTATTAATACGTCAGTCATCTTGATAATGAATGCCGGGCTGAGTGGGTCAGACGGTGGATGGAGGTGGAGGCGCTGGCCTTCTGACGTCAACTTGGCAGAGTACATTGTTGTTGTTGTTTGAGTCCCTAGTCCATAGTCTGGTTTGATGCAGCCCTCCATGCCACCCTATTCTTTGCTAACATTTTCATTTCTACGTAACTATTGCATCCTACATCTGCTCTAATCTGCTTGTTATATTCACACCTTGGTCTACCCCTACCGTTCTTACCACCTACACTTCCTTCAAAAACCAACTGAACAAGTCCTGGGTGTCTTAAGATGTGTCCTATCATTCTATCTCTGCTTCTCGTCAAATTTAGCCAAATCGGTCTCCTCTCACCAATTCGATTCAGTATCTCTTCATTCGTGATTCGATCTATCCATCTCACCTTCAGCATTCTTCTGTAACACCACATTTCAAAAACTTCTATTCTCTTTCTTTCTGAGCTAGTTATCGTCCATGTTTCACTTCCATACAATGCCACGCTCCACACGAAAGTCTTCAAGAACATCTTTCTAATTCCGATATCAATGTTTGAAGTGAGCAAATTTCTTTTCTTAAGAAAGCTCTTCCTTGCTTGTGCTAGTCTGCATTTTATGTCCTCCTTACTTCTGCCATCGTTAGTTATTTTACTACCCAAGTAACAATATTCATCTACTTCCTTTAAGACTTCATTTCCTAATCTAATATTTCCTGCATCACCTGCCTTCGTTCGACTGCAGTCCATTACTTTTGTTTTGGACTTCCCAATGTACACTGACTGACAGAGCAAATGCAACACCAAGAAGGAGTGGTCAGAACTTTATGCCAATTGCAGGGTAGACTGACGTCACTGAGGTATGATCATGATGTGAAATGCGCCGCTGTGCTGCGCACGTAGCGAACGATAAATGGGACACGGCGTTGGCGAATGGCCCACTTCGTACCGTGATTTCTCAGCCGACAGTCATTGTAGAACGTGTTGTCGTGTGCCACAGGACACGTGTATAGCTAAGAATGCCAGGCCGCCGTCAACGGAGGCATTTCCAGCAGACAGACGACTTTACGAGGGGTATGGTGATCGGGCTGAGAAGGGCAGGTTGGTCGCTTCGTCAAATCACAGCCGATACCCATAGGGATGTGTCCACGGTGCAGCGCCTGTGGCGAAGATGGTTGGCGCAGGGACATGTGGCACGTGCGAGGGGTCCAGGCGCAGCCCGAGTGACGTCAGCACGCGAGGATCGGCGCATCCGCCGCCAAGCGGTGGCAGCCCCGCACGCCACGTCAACCGCCATTCTTCAGCATGTGCAAGACACCCTGGCTGTTCCAATATCGACCAGAACAATTTCCCGCCGATTGGTTGAAGGAGGCCTGCACTCCCGACGCCCGCTCAGAAGACTACCATTGACTCCACAGCATAGACGTGCACGCCTGGCATGGTGCCGGGCTAGAGCGACTTGGATGAGGGAATGGCGGAACTTCGTGTTCTCCGATGAGTCACGCTTCTGTTCTGTCAGTGATAGTCACCGCAGACGAGTGTGGCGTCGGCGTGGAGAAAGGTCAAATCCGGCAGTAACTATGGAGCGCCCTACCGCTAGACAAAGCGGCATCATGGTTTGGGGCGCTATTGCGTATGATTCCACGTCACCTCTAGTGCGTATTCAAGGCACTTTAAATGCCCACCGCTACGTGCAGCATGTGCTGCGGCCGGTGGCACTCCCGTACTTTCAGGGGCTGCCCAATGCTCTGTTTCAGCAGGATAATGCCCGCCCACACACTGCTCGCATCTCCCAACAGGCTCTACGAGGTGTACAGATGCTTCCGTGGCCAGCGTACTCTCCAGATCTCTCACCAATCGAACACGTGTGGGATCTCATTGGACGCCGTTTGCAAACTCTGCCCCAGCCTCGTACGGACGACCAACTGTGGCAAATGGTTGACAGAGAATGGAGAACCATCCCTCAGGACACCAACCGCACTCTTATTGACTCTGTACCTCGACGTGTTTCTGCGTCCATCGCCGCTCGCGGTGGTCCTACATCCTACTGAGTCGATGCCGTGCGCATTGTGTAACCTGCATATCGGTTTGAAATAAACATCAATTATTCGTCCGTGCCGTCTCTGTTTTTTCCCCAACTTTCATCCCTTTCGAACCACTCCTTCTTGGTGTTGCATTTGCTCTGTCAGTCAGTGTATATTATCTTTTTCTTCCACGTGCATGTCATTTAATTCCACTATAACATTCATTTAGTCTTGTATTATGTTTCACTATCACTTATTTAAATACTGTTAGTGATTTTATGTTTTGTTTGTAACACTTCATTGTGACCTCGCTAGTATACAGCCAGAAAGTTAGGTAGTGCTCAGATAACCCGGTCAGTGCAGCGAAACATTTCTGCAGCGACAGTACAACTATGATAAACAAACTGAATATACCAGTGATTGAGGATGAACGGGTATTCATCATATTTCTAATGACGGTGGTTCAACCAGGTATATTAGCTATTACTTGCACATTTTCTACAGTTGGTGGATGACTTCAAATCATCTTCATACGCAGACTCAAACCGTCAGTGGATGTCTACAGTGAAATACCTAGGTAGAAATAAGTTTTCTTCAACTCTGCAACGTGTACAACAGTAACACGTTTCACTAGACAACATTCACAACATTTAGCCGCACTGACGTTATTCCTAACCCTCGCTGCGGCCACATTAATAACAATGTTATTGGATTTACGTCCCACTAACTTTTTTAACGGTTTCTGGAGACGCCTAGGTGCGTGAATTTAGTCCCTCGTGAGTTCTTTTACGTGCCAGTACGGCCACATTCCGTTACACTGATTTGTATTGTTTTGTAATTAACGAACGTAATTTTCATTGAAATCGATTATTTTCTCTCTATTTTAATAAAATTACTGGACGGAACACCACAGTACTAATCGTCACTTTAGGCCAAAAATGAGTTTTGCAAATAATGTTTGTCACAAACGATACAGATAATTTTAAAATTACAAAGTACTTTTCGAATGACTGGTTTTGAATGTTAGTACTTCTGCGTCTCAAAATTTTAACTATGAATTATGCTTATTTTGGATACGTTCAACTAGAAACTACATTAGTTTACTACATAAATTTGTTTCTGTTCCTGTAAAACATCTGTGCATCTTAAGGCATTAATCTGGAAAGTAATGCTGAGTATAATACCTCGAATGTAAGTGACTTTTACTTTCGCAGATATATGTGACATATTTATAATTATTCGAAACAAATGAAACAATTTTCTAACAACACGTCCCAGGGCACATAAACTCTATATAGACATACAGCGGAACAGGAACATCAGTAACACAGGTCATTAGGTAATATTAACATTATAGCCTCCGGTTGGCGAAATCAATGGAAAATTACCCCTATATTCGTCTACTCGTCATGCCTATTACGCCTCATTGTGATGACTCAATGGGTTTTCGTCATTTCTCTGTAAAACATAACTCTTGGTGGTGGCATTTGAGGATCCAATCAGCCCCCTTAATCAGACTTAAATACAATCTCAAGTATTTAAATTGGGCTCTTCCACTGCATGGCCGCCGCTTTCGGTTCAGTGGGTCTTGAGTTCGATGAATGTAATGTCACGAATGTTTTTCATTCAGGAGGCAACATAGTAGAATTGATTTCCTCAATGATATAGGGTGATCGTCTCATCAACAACTAAACACGAACATTCGCCAGTCATGTATACGAAGTTGATTACCCTGAAGTATGTTAAAAATACATCTTTTGAAATAATAAGACTTTATGTGTAATTATACACAATAACGGGACAAGCTTACACATTTCGCAGGTCATAACAGCGTAAACTGTTAGAGTGCGCTACAATCATTTCCTGTGTCATTCGTCAAATATTAACCGTCATAACTCAGCGACATGATGCGGTTACCATTGTTAATACTCCACCTGTTGTCCTAGATAGTCGCATAGTTTATTGCTCGGGTTTCTAGGCTGGTGACTTCGTGGGTTATTGGAATATCACTTACATTTTAGGTGTTTATTGCGTCCATCATAATATCAGCCATCCTTAAGCAACTTTAATCGTAGACATTTACACACAATCACCGACGTATTAAACACTATTCATTTAGCCAATCAATCCATAAAAATAAATCAATTAATCATTCCATCAGTTAATAAATCAAACATAATTTCCTAGAGGAAGAAGTGAAGTAAATATCTTATCAAACAAGTAAGACTTCGAGATAACCATTATTCAAGATATGAAATAACTACTAACGCACTGATAAAAGTAGGTCAAAGAAATACGGCTGATGCACGTTTTAAAATTATTTTACCAGTGCTTAAGAGAACTCCTAATATATTTTGTATGATCGGAGTCACATTTTCCAGCTGAATATAGAACAGAAAACGTATAGTTGTTGTTTTGTTGTTGTTGTTGCTGCTTTTGTTGTGGTCGCAGCAGCAGCAGCAGCATAGGAAGGAAGAAGGAGATTGATCCAATATTGCTGGGACATCTTTCTCAACAATCCTTGAATTTGAAGTGGGAAATCGCTCCTATAGCCGTCTCGATTTTGAGTCCCTGTTAATGAGAATAATAGTAATGAAGTGTGGCTAGTGTTGGGTTAAATGCCATGACACCCGGTGGAAGCTGAAATTGTAAACTAGGGGCACCCACAGCCAGAATTTATCTTTCAGTTAGTTGTCTTCCCAGTTGTGCTCCAAGGGCTGCGTTCAGGTCACTGTCAACACTTAGATTACGATGGTATAAATATCGAAACGAATGCACTTGTAATACACCTATTGTTATTCTTGAGTATGGAATTCATTATAAGAAGGAAGGGACAACATCACTACTTCTGAGATAAGTATCAAACATTTAACCCCCCATAGTTCGCTACGAACTTATCGCAATTAGTCATTGTTTGTGTTTGAATTTTAAGATCAATAACAAATAAATACCAAATAAGTACCAAAATCAAACCAAACGCCATGGCACAACAGCCCCGAAGGGCCTTGGCCTATAAAGCGACCGCAGTTCAGCCTGAAGGCCTGCAGATTACGAGGTGTCGTGTGGTCAGCACGACGAATCCTCACGGCCGTTATTCTTGGTTCTCTAGACCGGGGCCGCCATCCCACTGTCAGATTGCTCCTCAATTGTAATCACGCAGACTGAGTGGAGCTGAAACCAGCCCTCAAATCCAGTTAAAGATCCCTGACATGGCCGGCAATAGAACCCGGGGCCTCCGGGTAAGAGGCAGGCATGCTACTCCCACACCACGGGGGAGGATAAAGATAAATACAGTCATACTGTATTGAAAGTTTCACCATGGCGTATGCATTGTTTTGGGCCTTTGACAACTCTTCTGACAGTAAACATGATATACTCTATCATACTATCATGATATACTATCTGTTAAGAAACATTTGAGCCGAGTTGAGTGACTCAGATCGTTGAGTCGCTCTCCTTCTGAACCCAGCTTGGTAGGTTCGATCCTACCTCAGTCCGGTAGTATTTGAAGGTGCTCAGATACGTCAGCCTCGTGTCGGTAGATTTACTGGCACGTAAAACAACTCCTGCAGGACAAAATTTTGGCACCTCGGTATTTTCGAAAACCATAAAAATGTAGTTAGTGGGACCTAAAGCAAATAACATTGTTATTATTAAGAAATATTTCTTCTATCTTCAAAATCGAAGACACTGAAATGATGTAGAGAGTTGTCCATCAGCCCATTACAGTTTATGATATTACACTACCGTTAGTCCTTACCGTCGACAGTGCTCTGCTTGTTTCATACTTGTCAGCAACGGGAGACGAACCAAATTTTCACAGGAAAAACAACTGCATGGAATATTCGTGCCAAGATTCGACGACCATTCCAAATTTATACTGTTTGTTGTGGTTTGTTACAATGCAGGTACTCTTTCCTTTATTTGCTAATTGCTTAACTATACATTAACACCTCGAAGGTTTTCGGCGACGGAAGGGCGGTAAAGGGCTAGGATTGGGAGAGCAATAGCCATGACCTTGAATAAGATACATCACCAAGATTTCTCCTGTGCGAAAATGGGAAACCACGGAAAACTATCTCCAGGGCAGCCGACGGTGGGATTCGAACCCTCTATCTCCCGAATGCAAGCTCACAGCTTCGTGAACCTAACCGCACGGCCATCTCACACTGTAATCAAAATACAACTAACAAGCCCAAGTTGGTAGGTCGTGTAAAGTGATCTGCTATGATAGAACCAAAGTGAACGATGTAAGATATACTAGGGCTATATTTTTCAACCTCCGATCGGTCGCGAAATTAAAACCACCGTGAGAATCTGATGAAGCGATGTGCAGATGTGTTGCGCAGTGTCGCTGGTATGCCTGTCGACCGCATCACGACACACTTGTCAGTTCTGAGCGCGTAGTGAGCACATATACATACCTAGGACAATAGAGTCTCCGGCCATATGCGAAGTGCATTCTGTCATTCGATTTCTTTCATGCTGTGAGCTGCAATGCAATTTACTCGAATAGCCTGATCCACTCGCTTAGCAAGATCATCGCCTGACACTCGCTTCCCTCCATGACCGCCTGCATCATGAACGTCTGTACGTCTTGCTTCAAAGTTCCTGCACCATAACCGCACTTCGCTATCACTCATGAAGGTTTCACCGTATATGTTACTCAACATTACTCATCCGTCGATGGATTTCGGCTGAATTTCACCCAAGGTACGCATTGCAACTCTCAGCATGAAGAAATCGAATGATATCACGCACTTCACGCTTAGCGGGAGACTCTATTGTCCTAGGGATGTTCACGTGCTCACTACGCACACAGAACTGACAAGTGTGACGCGATGCGGTCGGCAGGCATTCCAGAGACACTGCGCAACACATCTGCACATCGCTGCACTTTAGACTTTGGCTTAACAATAGAAAGACCTAACCGGCCACTTAGTAATATGCCCCGTTCCTAAGTAATGTACAGGTGAGCTGCATGTACAATTTTAACCTCATACCAGCCTTCCTGCCATTCCTAAATCTGTGGTAGTGCCGGGAACTGAAACTGGGCTGACGCCGGCAGCTAACAGCACTAATCGTTTCGCTAGGGAGACGAACAATTGAGAGATATCTAATTACAGGGTATAGGAAGAGGGAACGGTACTGAATGTTCCGGTATATTTTGAAGGAGCTGGAAATCTTGTAGTAGAATTACATTGGTTTAATTTTTGCATTTACTGGTATAAGAGATATTATAGCGGTTCATTATGTATATTAATTATTTAATGTGTAAACAAGGAACTGTTCACCTTTTATCGCAGCATGTATTACATATAACTTTGTCTTTGTCCTAGCGTTGTTTGTATAGCGAGCTGTAAAGTGTCGTTCATACACTAAAGAATATAGAAGAATCTACGGACGTTTGACTGTGGAAAAATTTGTTTCCTAGCTTGCAGAAAACCTACGAACTCCGGAAAGAGCAGATCATTGAAATTCTGTGTGCATCCCCCAGTGAAACATTCGGAGCTAGGAAACCGATTCGACCACGGTATTAATTCTGTAAATTCTTTGTTTATTTTCATTCCGAAGCCGGTCGTGAAAATGTAGGCAATTATGACATTTAAACACTGTTTTTCTGATATAGTTATTATTGAAAAATAATGCATACTATATTCAGTGGATTGCATAACGTATGAGATCGTTTCAATTCTAATTTAAATATGATTTTGATACTCACTGAATATATTTCGAACCAGGACTTACTGAACAATCACTTTACACATTGTTTTTACCCAGTTATGCTGCAATTTCGTTTTCATGAACAAAACATTTAAGCTAATATCAGAGGTGTGCCTTGGAAATAGGTTCAAGGAAGCCATTTGTGGGCGTAACATATTTGAAATTCGATATCACTGAATTAAGAAATGAGTTTCGATAATTAAGTCATTGCTCAGTGAAATATCCAATATAAGAGGGATAACAAGTCGTGGTAAACGGCAAAATCAGTGCACAGAGCAACGTTTGCGGTGGTAACTTATACCCAATACTGGGAAAAAACTTTTGACTACCCACATACTTTAATACAAATAAATACCAGTAGTAGAGCAATGTATCTTCTAAAACAATGGGTGCTGAGTCAGCATATTCCCAGGAGGTCATTGACCCCTAGATGAGTAGTAAGGCAATGCATGTCCTAAACCATTGAACCCAGAACCTTGCGTACGAAGGCAAGCCTAAACTCACGGACTCCGTAGGAAGGGCTTAATAGGTCAGCGAATGATCTGGGGTGCTTTCTGACTTCCTAGGTGAGGTTATGATTTCATACGCATACGTACGAGGGCAATGCAAACCTCACTGGCCAACCAGGAGTGTTTTTGACCGCTTGGTGCGGTTATGACGTCGTACCCTTACGTACGAGGGCAATGCTAACCTCACGGGCCACTTCTTTGGAGGAGCTGAATCGGATCGGCCCCCCATGGAGGAGCCGAGTCGGAAAAGTCACGGACCCCTTACGTACGAGGGCAATGCTAAGCTTACGGACGGATTTGGAGTAGCCGAATCGATCGGGCGCCCATGGAGGAGCCACAAATCGGTTAGGTGACCTGCAGATGAGGTTAAGGTGTCATTATGACGTGTTAACCTAAACTTGTGAACGAACGCTAACCTAACTTCACACACAGGCTCCCCTCGGAGAAGTCCAATCGGTAGTTGAGGTTATGATGTGTTAACCTGACCTTGCTACGAGGAACGCCAACCTAACCTCAAACGGGTTCCCCTCGGAAGAGCCGAACTACTGAACTGACTTATAGGTGCGGTTAACAGGTGTGTTAACGAAACTTTGTTCACGAACGATAACCTAACCTCACACACGCTCTTTGCCGTCTCCCCCTTCGAGTAGTGAAGGAGCTGTGACGTAATCAGCGCGGGCGATATAAAAATGCATGCTTATTTTTACACAACCGTACGCGCAGGCCTTCTTCTGACAGAGCTGTGATGTAACAGCGTGACAAATGGCTATCAGATTCCGAAGCAGACATATCAGTGCGCTCTCGCCGCGACTTCGTGAGTTACCGCGTGATTTAAAAATGCACATTTATCTTTACACAATTAAACGCGCAAGCCTCGTCCTGACACAGCTGTGACGTCACAGTTGGGGTGATTTGAAATGCGGACTACTGGCTAATGGTGCATGACGGTATAAACTAACGTGTGTCCATTCCTTGTCCCGTTTTTCTACGGTGTTGGGTTTGTGGTGAGATGAATCTGTGAAGATGGATTTTGTATAACCGCGTGCCCTTCGTAACGTCAACTTCATCAGGGAAGATGATAATATTAAATAAATGACATGATACGTGGTAATAGGAAGGGAGAGGGTAAAACCCGGTAGTGGCACATAGCCTTCTACTGTCGAATAGCTTTGGAAGGTCTGCTCAAGGCTTTACTTATTCATCCGACAGACAAATGAATATCAACACTCAGCCTCCTCCACTTCATTCTCCTCCTCCTAAAATGTATCTCTGCTTAGTTGAGCACCTGAGCCAGAATTGACTCGGTTTCATGCCTTGTACCACTTTTCAAATTTCGTAACAGAGCTGAGAATCATGCACATTGTACTTACCTTATATGTAGTTCTATAATAGCGGGACTGAGCATGTGCCATACTAAGTTCACATTGTCTTAATATGCAGCGATGATGTCGACATCGTTATGCAGGTTTAGACTTGTTCGTTATCAAGGTCACTCTCTAATAAACTCAAGCCTTTATGTACCCTATAAATGAGAATATTTTCTTCAGTCTCTAAGATACTGTGATAGAGAGGAGAGCGCTTGATTCCATCATGACAAGAACATTAGTAGTTGATGTACAAGGCTATAAAGTGAACGGAAACAAATTTAAGTTCAAAGAGGTTGCTGTGTTGGATTGCACTGTGTTGTGGGCGCCAAAAGTCGTCAGTGTACCATTTACCCCACCTTTGCCTTACTGTTGCAAACACATGAAGACAAAAACAGACACAATGGATAGAAAATAATGTAGGACTGCTATGGGAAGGAAACGGAATACCTTATCGCTTTCTAGCTATGAACATGAACGCTCATTTTTCAAGAGCAGACCTTGTTGTTTTAAAGGGTTTTGAAAACAGAGAATGGTTGCGTGAGTATCTACCATCAACATGTGAAATTATTGACATGTAGATATTACGATGCCCATCATTTAAAACTCTTTTCAGGGAGCATAGTGGAGAAACAATTAAACAGTCTTCACGCAATGTGTGCATGCTCTTTGATTGGTTTTTCACAGTACATGCCGGGAGGTGAACAACATGTGAAAATTGCAGTATCGGAATGACGACAGTGTGGAAGAAACATTTGTAGAGTAAAAACAGCATGTTATTTCTATCTGATACTAAGTGTAATCTCCGAAGTTAAGCAACATTGGGCGTGGTCAGGACTTGGATGGGTTGCCACGCGCTGTTGGTGGGGGTAAAGGAATGGAGGAGCGGAAAGGAACTGGCCACCCTACCGCACGTAAACTCCGGCTCAGGAACACCTCTGCGGAGGTTCGGACCTGCCTTCGGGCAGAACAACCCTTACCTTACCTACTAAGTGTAACGAAGTTGAAAAGGCGAGCGTAAAATTGTATGCTTGCAAAGAGAAACTGAACACTTTTACTGAAGAAAAGCAGAATGCATTACCAAAGGCAATTTTGTTCAATGCAGCTGCGAATGCTGTAAAGAAGGTCTGGGGTAAGTTTCCTCGTGAATGGACTCGAGATCCTTATTCGTAAGAGCTTCAAACGTGTAGTTTACATCATGAAGAAGTGAGTTTAGCTAGGAGATCTTCAGTGAGACAGTGCCGTACATGTCAACTCATGAAACTGTATCACGGACCTAAAACTAACGAGTTGTCTTCGTTTATAAATACTTATCATGGCTGCGAATAGAGTAACCAAGCTGTTGCAGGAAAAGGTTAAGAAACATGCTGGCAGAAAGGTGTAGAAGCATGCTGGGCATCAACTCATCAATAAAGTGATAGATCTCCTTCCTTTTGAGCTTCATCTCCCTAGTTACGAGTGCTGTTGACCTGGAACTCGACCTGCCGTCCGTTTGACACGTGGTGTTCCTGGCATCAATTTGTTAGATACTGCCTGCAAAGAGCATGGCATTGCTTATCGTCAAAATAAACCTGAACTAAGGCGTGTAGCTGATAAAAATCTGCTTCGTAAAGCTATGCAGCGTGTGACGTCAACTAATGCTACAGTTGCTGAGAAAGTAGCAGCCCTTGTTATTGGTGGTGCAAGGAGAGGAAAACTGTTACTAGGTGATGGCATTAAACAGCGAAGATAGTAGAAATAATCTATGTATTAAAGGACAGAACAGATTTCCTTGGAGAAAGAAAAATGTACATATTACTAAAATAAATGCGATTTGTAAAACATAATGTAGGTGTTGTTAGATTTTCTAATACTAATCCTACCCTGCACCATGCCTTAAATTAACTGGTAGTAATAATGTTGACTTAAAAGATTAAACTTGTCTTATGCAGTAGAAGAAAGGAGACGTAGAGGTTCTATAATAAAATACACAAGATTTAAAGTACATCCTCTTTATTAATCCATGAATTGAAGTTGTTATTGAAACCATGCCATTTGACATACAGATTATTTCCACAACTAAGAATATCACGTTCGTTTAAATGGTGATCAGGATATGTTTCCTGCAGTTCTTCGATGTAAAATCCTCCTTCAATAGGCTGTCATGAAAGATCGCGAAGTAAATACGTAACTGGATTAGTAAGCTTAACACTCCTGATTTGAAAAGTTTCTGTGCTTCAGTTATGTGGGCATCATTTTGCAAAGATAGAGTTGTGTTTGCTGATTCGAACGAAATTACCTTTCTTAATGCGATGGCGGTGCGGATCATCCGTTTTGATTACAAGTTGAATAGCATCCACGCGTGGTGTATTCTTAGTAACAATATGACTGATCGTATTTCAGTTTATTATAATCGTCTCAAGTACGGTTCGGATAAATTTGCACGGAAATACGACAGAGATTCACCTTCAACTCTGTCCACCTGCCGTGTGTCTAGTCACTCAAGTCTGTTTTATTTATACTTGCTTGCCCTCGTCTTCCGTTTCATCAAAAGTCAACTCCGAGAGAGGGGGTGGTTTCTCAAATCGTTATTGGAAGCCGAGATGGACGTTCTAAATTTTACCACAGAACGGTCTGGTAATGTACTCTCGCACATCGTAATCTCAACCAAATTTGATCATAGATTAAAAGAAATCAATGGTTTTCGGTCCTCAGCGTTTAAACGTTAGCAAGTTTATTAGCGTCGCTACTGGCGTGGTGTATCTCCGGCAATAGCAGTCCAGCTAGAGTCAATTGCTAGAAATTAATTCCTTAATTTATCAAATTTATTGCCAATCATCATGGGACGATCTTCTAAAATTGCCATATTTGGAATTTCGTTGTTTGAATATTTTATTTATTATTTATTGGACAGATAGCCGGATTTCGTATTTACTGATTCAAATCTGGCACACTTTGGGAAGATCCAAAAGTTACTAGAATGTTGTCATTGGCCATAAACTCAAGCAGGTATTTTAAATGTTCCCGTCGCCAAGTTGACGACTACATGCTCGTAGACTATAGAAGATTTGTTTCAATATTTCCTAGAATCTGTGCGGTAGTACGAACTCGCCTTCTGCAGGAATAACTGCCTTCACTTCCTGGTAGCAATTTGCACCTCTGTTACTGCTCTCCCATTTCCACTATTGTAAATAAGGGAGCGGACACTTCGTGTACTTTCCGATGAGCTTATCATCTTAACTAGCCAGGCTTTGCGCCATGGGTATCTCCACAGATATTGTACGTTCATCCTCCCTGGCTCCAGGCTGTCTGAATATTCTTGCAGGTGTGTGGTGATATTTCCCACGCAAGCATCGGCTTTCACATGTATTTCAGTATTCCAATATCCTATAAATTCGTATCAATTGTATCAAATCACAATCTGATTGCCCTCCACAAATGGGCACAGTATGTATGTATGTATGTAAATAACGTAATTTTTCGGCATTTTTCTGTATACATTTCTGAATTTTAGTTGCATTTTCTTGTGGTATCATTTATACGTGAATTTACATGTTTGGGTTCAGTAATTTTCTTCAGTGACTGTCTCGTTGTTTGATGATTATCTCCAGCGTTGAATAGTATATTTCTTCTGAAGTGGAGAGAATATTTTGCGAGAATTTAGTTTTACTCATAATAAAGGGGAGATTGTAGCCTAGTATTTAATTTTGAAAAGAGGATTTAAAATTGTTTAATTATATAAAAATACATAGTCTGATTTGAAGAAAGAGTTAATCTGCAGTCGATACAAATGCTATGCGTGTGAATGACAGAAACTTAATCAAATTTCAATCATTCAAAGTATTTTGAAATGATTTAGCGAGAAAGTTAACAAGTTTACGATTAATAAACTATAGGAAGATATTCTTATATGACATAAAATCTGTAAATTAAATTAATTGTTAGTTATTGTAAATTTTTAGGTGTGGTAAATCAGTGAAAAATTAATTTAAAGTGATTTTCAGGAATTTTTTATTATTTCAACAAATGCGATTGGATAAATAATAGAATTGTGAAAATAAATTTTTGTAACACGAAATGACTGTTAAATTTCAAGTTTCATTTAAACGAGAATAAATTTCAAATTGTGTAATGAAAAGAAACGGAAGACTTCTCAGAACAATGTTAGGTGTAATTAAATCCAAGTTGTGAAAAGTTTTTGTTATTTTTCCTGCCAACTTTATTTATTCATCGAATTCATTTTATCTATTTATAAAGTTGGGTTGCATTTTACGTGTGTTTAGTTATTATCTGCCCTGTCCTTTGAAATGCCGCGTTATGCCACCATTAAGTTATTTCAGTTCATTGTTCTCCTATCCTTATCGAATCATTCGGCTTACTAACGGTCCCCACCTGTGGATCTCTCGTAACTCCCAGTTCTAGCCCGGGATTATGTTTATAGGATAATAGTAATGGTATTGGCTTTAAGTTCCACTAAAACATTTACGATTTTCGGAGACGTCTAGGCGCCAGAATTTAGTCCCGGAAGATTTTTTATGCGCCAGTAAATCTACCGACAAGAGTCTGACGTATTTGAGAACTTTCAAATACTACTGGACTGACCCAGGATTGAAGCTCGCAAGCTGGGGTCACTCTGCCACTTAGCCTGGCAATTTACAGAATACAGGGACAATATATATATATTGAACCCTGGCCATTGTGCCCTAAGAACATTATGCATAAATTAACAATTAAATTAAAAGTTGGATTCTTGATAGCATGGAATTGACACGTGACGAGGGGGTGATTACCTTCGGTCCCACGCTCTGGGGTACGTGACGTCAGCCACACGTGTCGACGGCGGAAGAATCTCAAGTCATTTTTGTGAACTATTTCAAAGCGCGTGTACATGGCGTGACCCAAGCCAAGTCAAAAAAATATAGTGCCTATCAAAGGGCGTCAATCATCTCACAAATCGAACCCGTATAAATTTTAAATGTCCATGAACACTACCGCCAGAAATGTAGCAAGCATGTAGTCACTTTCAAAACTCTTGAAATTACAGTTTAGTTAAGTCAGAAAACTTATAGAAATTTTCTTGGCGGCGTAGGGAGATATCCGAAGAGAGGGGGTAACTGCTATAAATATGAAGGGACGCCAAGACGAAGTCTCCTTCTCCGACATTTGTGATACAAAGCGGACGAAAAATTGTTGAGCTGCTCTGCGAAATCAAACAACAAAAGTAGACTGAGTTCAACTGCAGATTTTAGCCATTGTGGCTAGGTCTTGACTCCATGAGGAGATAGTTTTCTTGAGTGAAATAATTGTACCAGATAGGACGGTCAAAGTACTGAATAAATTCTAATGTGATTAAGTAATTCGTGTGCGGAAATAATTATAGTCCATCGTGTGCGCTTAGCAAACAAGTGAAGGGTATTTTCTTTTTTTATGCTTCCAGGAAACCTGAAGAAATATAATAATGAACTGTAAAGCCATGAATGTAGAAATGGCTAAATAAAATGCCAGGGACGCAGGTTAGCCCTATGACGAACAATGGTGTGACTACATGAGGTAGGTGACTTTCCATCTTACTACCTATTATATCTTGTTTCATGATCTCTAAAAGTGTATTTGAATGGGGATATACGACGCAGTGGTCACACCTACTAAGATTTGTAAATGTGAGAATACGACTAAAAGAGTCATTTATTTTATTTTCCACTTGGATATATTTTTGAAGTCTTGCGAGTGCCGTATAATGTTGTAAAAGTTATTGAATAGGGTTTCGAAGTGATATCACGTCCAATGTAGATCGTCATCCGTGTGAGTGTACTGCATATATTTTGTGATGTCAAATTAAGATGTTCATTCGACGTAAATTTTTTCTGTCTGCAATTTGACGTTAATAATGTAGGAATCCATGGTTACTCATTTTCAATCGAGTGGAAGCGCGCTGTCGGGTGAGAATCTAGGGTGATAAATTTGGTCACGGAGAGAAACGTTTTTCTAGGCCCATTTTAAACTGACTGACAATAAAAAGATCTAGTAGAATGTTTCAGTCATTTTTTTCGTAAAAATCAAGTTATTAAATACGATATCATTTATGCGAAGTTATTCATGATTAATGCGTTGTGCGATATTAGACGTCGAGATTTCTAGTAAGGATTTTTATTCCAGTTCTTTGTCGATGATAATTGTGGAACTGGGAAACAGAGGATAGTTTTGTTGATATGAGATTTGTGAATCAGGTTGGACCTGTCATTGAAGCCGGGACATGGGAGCCCGAGGAATGTTTTATATGAGTTGAGATGAGATGTGCGAATCAGGTTAGAGTCCTGTCATTGAAGCCGGGACATGATAGCCCGAGGAATATTTTATAATGTTGGGAATGGAAAGAAATACATAGAAATCCATAGCGGTACTAATTTGCGACGCGTATAATTAGTGTGGGCATCTTGAAGCATAACCTGTGCATTTTGTTGGTTAGAATATCGTATTTGTTTAATTATGTCGGCAGAATTTAAAAGAGAGCATTTTGAGAAGCCAGTCAACTGGAACAAACCAGGTGTTTCATGTTACAGCCAAGCGAACTTGGGGATGAGAGGCCTCAGCTGTGAGGGTTACACCATATGATAACGGGACAGGCGTGGAATTGAGATTGTATTCTCGGCCGGGGAGAACGTTAAAATGCTGGATTTAGTTGAAATTCATAGCCGGTAATAATCTGAGTATTGTGGAATACTGTAAAATGTGTTTAATTGGGGACGTAATGAACATTTGAAATCACGAACTTTGAGTATAAGGAACAGAGTAACCAAATTCAGGGTTGTCCAAAATATAGAGCGATGGTTGTGATGATTGGTTTGTCTGTGAGCGGTGTGCAAAATTCATAAATGGCATGACGAGATATGACATCGTAATTATATGGCGAGTTGTTTGGTTTGTACCTAGATTATTAGGATATCCAAGTGTTAATAACGGTTAGGACTAGATTAGATTAAAAGTGTGAGATCATGAGACAAGATATATAACTGGACATGAATTATGTAACAATTCTTTTCCAGCCAGATGAATATCACAAGATTGAATTTACATCACAGCTGCGTAGGAATTTGTGAAGAAACCAGAGTCCGCGGAGATAAAATTTACTGTTCTTTAACATTTCGTTAAATCATTTAAATTTATTTAATTATTAAATTCAGTGAAACCGCATTTTGAAATAACTTTAACCAAGCGAATAACTTGGAGATGCATTCTGGAAATTTTAGTTTGTTGTCTGGGGAATATTTAAATGTAAAGTAACGATTAAGGGGACATATCCGAAGGAAATGGATTTTACTGCCACACAGTTTGTGAGCATTGCTATTGTTGTAATTATTGAACTTTGATTGATTGAGCAGTGAATGTGCTGGGGATAGTAAAGTGGAAACTTTTGTCATCAACCGATGTAACTTAATTGTGTTTAGCCTTCAGCCTAGAAACTTGGATGGTCAGGGGGTCATCAACCTCAGTGACTTAGATTAGGGCCATATGCCATTGTAGCATCATTTCCTTGCGGTCATCATCCACAATGACTTTCAAGTAACTTAGAAGTTTAGATGTCGGTCCATGACATAGACGCAGGTCACATCGATTCAATTAAGGGTCCATGTCGTAGAACCACTGTGTGGCACAAACCAATTGGACTGCCTTAATTATACCCAGAGTCCAGAGTTCGTGTTACGAGGGCTGGACCATAACAAATCACTATGATGGTACATGTGGTCTCACATGGAAGCCGAATTTAATTATTTCCAGACTTTCCTTTCTTAAATGATTAATAATTGAGACAATGGTTTCTAGTATGAATGCCCGTCAGGCAGTTACGTTAAAGTCTCACACCAGTGTTCTGACCTTTATGTAAAAATGATTTTGGTGTCCAGTGGACACAATTGACTATGACACCGTTGACATATCAGATTGCTTCAGAATTTTCCTGAATAAATAGGAATCTTTTAAACAGACCTTTCATTCCAGTAGATAGATTAGAATTACTGAACCCTACTTTTACCTCAGCAAGTGACGAAGAACCCGATACGACCCAAGATACAGATCTCATGAACTTTGCTGATAGGTAAGGAAGGTAGGTATCCCTCAATATGGACCAAAGGGTTCAATATATATATATACATTATAACAATTCCTGTTTTTACGTGAAGATGTATAGGCAGATATTGAACTTGAAATTTGTGTCCGTTATTAGCATTCTATTGAATGTAACTGAGTATTTCGGGTATGAAAAATATTTTTTTGATATTTAATATAAAAATAATTTACAGGTGTATTCAAAACATGTGTCATTACCAAATAAATTGATATTTATTATGGTGTCATGCTTTTAACATGATGAGAAGCACAGGGTCCGAAATAACACTACCGTAATGAGTATTAGTTAGAATTTCACAGATTAATTAAATATGGAGAGACTTTAGGTGCAGATCATTAATAGTTATGCAGAACCATCAATGAGCTTGTGTGCTCATATCAGATTGCTTGCTGTTGTAAGCAGACTGTCTAATATAAGGACTATTCTTGAAGGTGTATGTACCAAAAAGTTTTCTGACAATTTATCTTCATAAGCAGTCATGTATAAGCTATATTTCCATCCAAAATGCTTGCAGAGGATCAGGTCCCCCACCCACCTTCTAATCCATTTCACCACAAGCCTGCATGCTTATCAAGCTCGAGGACAAAACTACTTACTAAGACCAAACTTTAATACAATGTGATCATGAACCTGTTAGTACGTGTAGAATTGTATGGTTAGGGAACAAAATGTCCAGATTAGCTGCGTGAAAATGTGCTGTCCCAAATTCACAGGGTTTTGGATTCAAAATGACCAGGTATTTTTGGATACATTGAAACGAGTAGCCGGTAGCAGCATATTTACTGGCACATTGAAGAAACCCTATCTGTGCGAAAGTCCCGAATGATATCATAAAGAGATTTTAAACATTTTACGTCTCCACTGCAGTGGTTACGAAACTCAATGACATCACCTGATATATCTTTTTCAAACATTGCGCTCGTGAAGCATTTAGTGTTTGCTAGTTTGAATTGCTTCCTGATTAGAATCCTTTGTTTCGTGACAATATTCTCCGTAAAGACTGAACGTAGGTTAATATGCTTACTGTAAATTCTCAAGCGCCTCCAATGCGGTTATCTTTCTGATCCAATTTCTCACTGAATCGTTCTTTTGTGATTTCTTCATTCTAGTCTGTGAGAAAATATATCTGGAGTCTGTCTTCATGAAATATGACTCAAAGATAATTTCATTGTTATTAAAAATATTCTGTGATCTACAGCGGGTGATACTCCTAGAGAGTGGCCCATCTCTGGTGATAAATTATTTTTTGTGAAGCTGTCTCTAGCAGTAATTAGTACTGACAAGGGAGAAGTTAAAATGAAATGAAATGGCATGAGTCTGAAATCATTATATTACATACTATCAATCTTATTTCAGAATGCGTTTTCCAGTCCATCTTTGAAATTGTACATAATAATCGAAAATTAAGTTGAATTATGATCTAAGAAATAGTGTTTTTCTTACGGAAAACTGGATCCCATACTCATGTACCGTTATGTACACAGCACTAGATTACTGACGAGAAGGTCAAAGGTTCGAGCACTGGGTTTCCTAAAGAATCGGACCTTAATATGGCACAGGACTACTGAGTCCCGAGAGATTTTTTTCTGGAATGAAACGCATATGACACTGCAGTGGATAGGATGCTCAATGGCATCCCTGGATATATACGTTGCGTTCGTGAATCATTTAGTGTTTGCTAGTTTGAATTGCTTCCTTTGGTTTTTGACAATATTCTCCGTAATGACTGAACGTATGTGAATATGCTTATTTTAAATTCTCAAACGCCTTCAGTGTGGTTATCTTTCTAATCAAAGACTTTCAAGAAATCGTTCTTTAGGGATTTCTTCATTATACTCAGCGCAGAACCTCCAGTTTACTAAAATCGTACCGAGCTCGATAGCTGCAGTCGCTTAATTGCGGCCAGTATCCAGTAATCGGGAGATAGTAGGTTCGAACCCCACTGTCGGCAGCCCTGAAAATGGTCTTCCGTGATTTCCCATTTTCACACCAGGCAAATGCTGGGGCTATACCTTAATTAAGGGCACGGCCGCTTCCTTCCCACTCCTAGCCTTTTCCTGTCCCATCGTCGCCATAAGACCTATCTGTGTCGGTGCGAAGTAAAGCAACTAGCAAATAAAGCTAAAATCGTGAAACGGCAACACAGGCAGATATCAGACAGAATCTGAAAAAATATATTTTTTTTGGAAGTCGATTTACGTCGCACTGACACAGATAAGTCTTATGGTGACGATGGGACAGGAAAGGGCTGGGAGTGGGAAGGAAGAATCCGTAGTTTTAATTAATGTACGGTCCCAGAATTTTCCTGGTGTGAAAATGGAAAACCAGGGAAAACCATCTTCAGGGCCGCCGGCGGTGGGGTTCGAACCCACTATCTCCCGAATACTGGAAATGGCCGCACTTAAGCTACTGCAGCTATCGAGCTCACTCTAAAAATATTTAAGTCCTCGAGGATTTTAAGCAAACCTGCCTCCCTATAACGGAAATCAAGAACAATAGTGAAGGCAATATTGTGCCCATAAGACAAGAGGGTCATCTAGCTTCTGTCGTGCCTGGATTGTACATCATATTTTTCACAGCATACTTCTTCAGATCTAGCAAGAATTTCCTTCGGTTGTTAATTACTGCTCATTTAATGGACATAGTATTGTGTTCAATTGAAAACAGCAACCGCAAATTCTACATGCCATAAATATACCTGAATCTTTTGTAAATAATTTACTTGTACATTATGGAAATTTGACGAGTTGTAAAGCACAAAAATTTACTAGAAGCGGGAGGATTGAAATAATTTCTCTACGAAACACTGTGTGTGCTTAGATGTTCAAAGTGGCAGATAATAAGTCTGAAACTTTTTCTACTGACAGTAATGGCTCGAGCGCAGCAAGTGGTAACTAGTGAGTAATAATGGCGTATATACTATCATTATTCACATCTGGGGAGCAGTGCAGTGTAACGCCTCTCTTATGGGCAAAATGAAATACCGTTGGTGAAATTAAGAGAAAATATTGAACGTGAATTATACTGCTTGTCGATACGCAACTTCTTCTTCAAATGAAGATTATTTGTCTGTACCAAGTAAACCTTGCCGATGAACTGCACTCCGGCTGATCTGTTTCTGTTTCAACACCACCCAGTGTCAAAGGTGTTTAGGCGGCAATTCAAAACATTGGCGGGTAATTTGGGAACCTCAGCACAACAATTTAGTATTTCATACAGAACACCATACGATATTCTGCGTGGCAAATTTAGATTTTGCAAAGTGACTGCGAGCTGAGTGCTGATAAAAGTAATAACTTTCTGGGAGGTATGGTGACTGGTGATAAATCTTGGGCATACCACTTCACACGTGAAACAAAGCAGGCCAGCATGTATTCGAAATATACTGACTTCCCACCACCGACGAAATTCAACGTCACTCAATCGGCGAAAGAGTTGACAATGCTCGCTTCCATGTTGCAGTTTCTCTTCGTGAATATGTTGAGATCTGTGGCTGGGAAGTACTGACTTATCCACCATACAGTCCAGACCACGAACCGTCTAAACTTCCACCACGTCGGACCACTGAAGAAATTCCTATGTAAACACGTCGTTTCAGGCGAAGAAGTAAACTAAGTCATTCACAGATGATTATAAACCCAGCGCTCTGTGAATGGGGTGTATTCAACTTGGTGCCAAGATAGAAGAAATATATGGGGAGACTTGGTACATATATTTAAAATTGGAAAATACAGTACTCATTACGTGCATTTCTTCCTTCTCGATAACATTTCTTGAAAATAATGGTTTGCGATACTATTCGATCCACCGTAGTACGTAAGTTTCTTGTTCACTTGCCAAAGCATGAATGCCACCTTCTTCCTACGTTAGTTTGTGGTACATAGTCTACAATGTGCTGTATATTATGAAGTTTCACACCAGGCAACAACTGGGGCTGTACCCTACTTTATTCGACGGCCGTTTCCTTCCCAATCCTAGCCCTTTCCCATTCTAGCATCGCCAGAAATATTCAGTGTGTTAGAGCGAATTTAAACCACTAAGAGGTGAAACAAACAAAAGTTAGGGAGTTGATAAATCATTAATGATTTGTTTTATATATTCAAACTGTTTTATCACATTCCATCCTAACTTAATATTGTATTCCTTTCCATTATTTCAACCTCATAACCGTACCCGAATTCAGCAACTTACATTCTAGCAGTTTCCAATGCATACTCCCGAAATACTCCCGTCTTGTCGTCGTATCCACACGACATCGTTCGCAGAATTGTGTCAAAGAGTTGAGTGAATTTTTCTTACATTGTTGTGATTATGGCACTCTGGGTACCATCCTTTGAGAACCTAGTCGCTGTATTGCCATAATTTGTTTCGCAACCTTGCGTAACTACGTCCTAAAGCAGACCATCTTCTGTTCGGAACTTATCCTGAATTGATCACTTTCGTGCCTCTAAGTCTTCCTTTTTGTCATTTCGTATTTGCCACTCCATGAAGCGTATGTAAGCAAGCAATCTCCTAAAGCCAAATCAGAAACCCCGTACGTCAACGGACCATTTTAGCAGTACTTGAATGTTTTCCATGTCCTTTGGTGTTTCGCTGCGCCACATAAGTTACAAGCCCTCCTGGGCGACGTACCAGTAAGGAAGATCCGTACATCTCCATCAATCATCATCACGCACAATTGATGGCCCACAGTGATGTTGTAGGTACGACGTAAAACCTCAAGCGATATGTTGGTAGCAAACAGGTTTTTTATCTGCTCATCATCTCCTGCATTTCATTCATCATAAATTCCGAGATTTCTTTAACAGATTCCTGCTTCACTGGGCTGCAATACCTATCTGAGCGGATGTTGTGCGTTCCGCCAAGCCATGACCCTATTCACTTCATCATCATCATCATCATCAGCAGCAGCAGCAGCAGCATCTACATCTGATTGGATAAACATCCGTTGAGGAATTAACCACGTCATACATTGATTTGTATTTCCCAAATCGCCTTTTTCACGTAATTAGTTGTATGTTGACTGGTGGCCGCTGCTGTTCCATCGCCACTTTGAATCAGAACCAAGTTATTTCCAGCGTTTTAAGACAATGATTCTAGTACTTCCACACAGTCGTGGAAAATTCTTCTACAAGTACGATCTAGTAGAGATTGCAACTCTATTTTAAATTCGTTGTCCGTAAAGTAGATGGACTGGCACAGAAGGTAGCAATCTCCTTTCCCCTGCTGGAATTTCTTATTCGAAGGATATATATATATATATATCTGCGAATCCCATATATATATATATATCTGCGATAATCATCTCTTGAAATATTTGAGTCAACCATTAACGGTAACGCCTCTTTCGGTTTGTAAGGAATGGTTGGTTCTTATTTAGATGTTTTCCAACCTGTACATTTATTTATATGTGCTGCTGCACTTCAGGAAGTTACCTACACGAATTGATCAGCCTTCTTAAATTTTGGCGGGAATTAGCATACCATCCTTCGTCTGGTAAATGACACAATGGTCATAGGTCACACTTGCTGTAAATTAAATCGCTCGTCTGATTACATTCTTCACAAATTTTCAAATATTTCTGAAGATATTAATCCTACATAAGCAATGCGTCTAACGACAGTATAGAACTACTTTATAATATTCTATGTGTCCTTCATGTACAACATATATATATAACTATAATAATACGGATTTTGGCGAATATAAGACTTTGTTGGGAAGCACAACAGCGGTGAGCATTACCAACGGGGATAGCCTCTTTGTTCAGTCATCATGGCAACCAAATTGGTAAAAATGATGGTGACTGCTGTTGTCCCAAGTCCGTAGAACTTACCAATAACATTACATTGACTCACTATTGTTAGTTGAGGGGTTCTGTCACTTTACTGCATCAATTAAACAAACATTAACCTGTAAACGACTGGCAGGACAACTGGTCGTAAATAACAAGCAGTATTTAATTTCACGTAGCCATCTGACCTATTAAATCCACACTGAAAGTACTCGTCACCGACTCGCGACCGTATTGCAACTACATGCGTTCTCTCGCGTTTGATTCACTCGAGACTGACTGAGTGTTTGTGGCTGCACTCTTTATTTAGGTCAGTGGCATACCCTAGTAGTTTCCATTCTCAGATAATTCTGGATACCTGCTTCGTTTTAGTGCATCAGCTTGCAGCCTCTTCTAGGACGACCTTATTGCGACCCTCAAGAATTGCGCGGCCCTTTGGTTTTTCTCGCTACAGACCCACCCTCATTGTCGTCTCTCGCCACGCCGTAAACAGACACACCCTCCTTGCCCTGCTATCCGGGCCTCCATTGTTACGTTGCTCCCTTCTTAAAGCTGCTTGTCGCAAATAGTTCCACAATAAGACACCAGCCTGTCATGCCGGAAAACAGCAAATTTCCCTCGCCGAGGATTGAGCCGGTCCACAAGTTCGTAAGCGTAAACTGTCACCAATTGTTCTTGTTGCGGGTCCGTCCCAGCATTAAGTCACACGTCATACGTAGCTCTCCAACAAATACCATACTGAGGGGTACCAGGCCCGTCGTCTCATGAGTGGATGCACTGTAGGCCATCAGAAAGAAAGGCATTTCCTCATACCTGTCCCTCTGGATTGGCCATACTAACTTCCACGGATGCTCCTCGACACCCTTCATGGACTGCTCTGCCAACGGTCCGTCTACGGTTAGTGAGGTGTTTTTTACAATTTTTACGTCGCAACGAATTCGACAGGATAGGGAGGGCCTAGAAATGCGACGGAAGCGACAGTGACCTTAATAATGGTACAGCCCTAGTATTTGCCCGGTGTTAAAATAGGAAACCATGGAAAACCAACCTTAGGGCTGACAACAGTGGGTCTCGAACCCACTATCTCTGGGATGCAAGCTCACAGCT
Organism: Anabrus simplex; assembly: GCF_040414725.1. Classification (NCBI taxonomy): domain Eukaryota; kingdom Metazoa; phylum Arthropoda; class Insecta; order Orthoptera; family Tettigoniidae; genus Anabrus; species Anabrus simplex. Next base: position 798,255,758 of record NC_090266.1, read on the forward strand.
GCTCGCCCCTACCGCACGACCAAATCGCCCGGCGGGGTGTTGTCATTTAGGTTCTGCATACAGGAAGACGCTGCAAAACTTAGTTCATCAATACTGAATCGAAGCTCCTAGCCTCGTCACTGTGTACCTTCTCGTCATTGTCTAACGAAGAAAATTGTGAAATGATACTCGAAATGTGAAATATTAACCAAAGCTCCTAACAGCGCTATCATCTAACCTGCTTCTGTTCACTGATAGAAGGCAAACTGGGTCATCCAAAAATATAACTCTCACGAATCGTAGGCTCCGGATACATAAATTTCAATGTAGTATACACCCAGTGGCTGAAAATCTTTCATTTTTTCGACTTTTCGCTACTTAAATCCCCCGTGTGCACAACTGTGCTCCGGTACAGTCGTGCTTTGCGTACTGATGAGTGAAAAAAATGAAATGACGTTTGGCTCTTAGTGCTGGGGTGTGTCCGAGGGCTTCGGCTCGCCAGGTGCAGGTCTTTTGATTTGACTCCTGTAGGCGACCTGCGCGTCGTGATGAGTATGAAATGATCATGAAGACGACAAATGCACCCAGTCCCCGTGCCAGGGGAATTAACCAATTATGGTAAAAATTCCCGAAACTGCCGGGATTCAAACACGGGTCCCCTGTGACCAAAGGCCAGCACGCTGACAATTTGACCATGGAGCCGAACGTAGTGACGAGTAATACAATGCGATGACCGCCTGCGTCGCAGCTCAGAAGGCAATTCCCCCGGTGGAAGACCTAAGAAGCGGTGGATCGGACGGCTAGTAGAAGGAATGCGTCACACAAATGTCTTTCCTCATTAACTGACAGAAATAACGACCGCTGGCATGTAAAACAGCAGATCATGTGGCCAAAGCAGGACAAGCGTTAGGAAGGAGAGGCAGAATCTTTGAACTTCAGGAACATTTTTCGAGAGAGTTTTAAGCTAGCCAGAATTAATTCATAGCTTGTCAAGAGGGCATTGAGTTATAGTTTGAAGATAGTCGGGACGAACTTAAGATGGAACATAAAGCCGAGTTGAACGAACGTCAGCGTGGACAGCACAAGTTAAGGAGGAGGCCTACGCTTTTGAAGTACATTAAGAACAAAAAATGGCATTGTGCAAGACAAAAGTGATAGAAAAATGTTCCCGACAATACCACAGATTCCATCGTTCGAAATTGAGGCAAGAGATGATTGAAACTGCCGACAAACTGCTCCAGGAAATACCTCTGCATCCGGTGTTCGAGACTGAGACAAGAAATGAGTGATCTACAGCAAGCATCGTCAATCGAGTGCAAAATGGCTTCGGAGCCAGTTGGCTCCCCGCTCTCGGTAGACGATAGCAACTTAGCGAGCAAATAGGGGAACGATTAGGGGAAGTGCATGACGTAATACGTACTGAAGGTCAGTGGTGCAAAGGTATAGCACACCTTTCTGCACAGGTTAGCTTGCAACAAGATAGGCGTGAACTTATATGAGGTGACAATAGTGCATTTCCGTCTTTACCCTCGCATCACACGGCGTTCAATCCTAGTCGGTAGAAGTTGCATTCACTATGGAGGAGAGTTCAACGCCAACAAGTTTCAAACCTTCCTGGGAAGAAGAGTATTTAATCATTCAAGAAATTAACACAGCAAAATGTTTAATATGAAATAAAATATTGAATCACATCAAAAAAGTAATCTGCAGCGCCATTATTCCTTGTGTCATGCCGACAAGTGTGATAAATATGAATGCCGGGAAATGACAGCTTTGCTGGAAGAACTTAGAAACAACACGTTTGAGGATGTATATAAATATCATATTATCCTACTCAATTCTTTCTATACAGTGAGTTTCTCTCATTGGTTATATTATAAAGTTTGGTAATTCCTCAGCGATGATATATTTATGTACTTATATACGTGTGTACTTATGTATGCATTTATGTTGTATTTCATTATTTTTAACAGGAGGATATGCATTCCAGTGAACCTGCTATTCCGGCCAGCTACAAGATTGCTTTGCTGATAGGGCGTACTTTGAAACCCTTCATTGAGGGTGCGTTTGTGAAAGAGTGTATACTGCTGGCAGTTGAGGCAGTGTGTCCAGAACAAGTGGATGATTTTCAATATATTACCTTATTCTCTTCTACAGTTATGCGACGAATACAGGACCTAGCTAATGATGTTCATAGGCAATTATGTAGCATCACAAAGAATTTACGTAGCATATTCGCTGGCGATAGACGATAGCACGGATATAAATGATACATCAAATTTGTTATTTTTATCAGAGGCGTAAATAGTTACCTTGTGGCAAGGGAGGAACATTTAGATATAGTGCCAATGAAACATACCACAACCGGTTTTGATATATTTGCAAGTCTTGAAGTGACAGTGGAAAGTTTCGGCCTTCCATGGGAAAATCTAGTATCCATAGCAAAAGATTGGGCAGCTGCAATGTGTGGGAAAAATTTAGGAGTGGTAGGACGTCTCCAAAACAAATTAAAAGAATTGAACGTTCAGCTTGATCTTCTACCAGTGCACTGCATTATACACCAAGAAATTATATGTTCAAAGCGGATCCACATTGGAACTGTCATGGATGTAGTTACTAAAACGACTAATTTCATCAGATCAAGGATACTGAACCAAAGAGAATTTCAAGAGTTTATTCGTGATATTGAAAGTGAGTATGGTGACATTCCGTTTTATACGAACGTGCGGTGGTTAATTAGAGGAAAATTTTACATCTCTTCTATGCTCTGAGGAAAGAAATAGCTCTCTTCATGGAAATGCACAGTGAACCACTAGAATAACTGAACAGTGGAAAATTGATACCAGATTTGGCATTTCTAGTAGATCTCACCAGCCAAATTAATGATCTTCATTCCTCCCTACATTGGCATTACTCGCCTCTTTGACCGTGTTAAAGCTTTTAAGCGGAACGTACTACTGTGGGAAAGTCAGTTCGTGAATAAAGACGCAACACATTTTCCCACTTTGACTGCAGAGTTGTGTCTAGATCCAAACTATTCCGGTAAACCATTAGAAGAATATAAAGATTTTTTAATGTCACTATATGACGAATTTGGGAGTCGGTTTCATGATATTGAGGCATTAGAAGAGTATCTGCAGGTGTTCGCTACGCCCTTCTCAGTGGATGTGCACACTGTTATACCAGAGCTGCAGCTAGAGCTGATTGACTTACAGTGTGATACTCAAATGAAAGGTAAGTTTGCAAACACAAACAGTTTGACTCAGTTTTATGTTCGTTTTCCACGGGAGAGATTTTCTTGAGTGCACAAATTTGATGCACGTATTTTAAGTATATTCGGTTCAACTTATTTATATGAACAGATGTTTTCATTAATGAAGATTTGTAAATCTAGACACAGAAGTAAGCTCACCGATGAAAACTTGAAATACGCTTTGCGACTTTCCATTACGCAAACGATAGTACCAAACATTGATACAAAGGTCCCGTGAAGGAGGACTACACCAGTGATATGTTTCAGTTCGTGTGTCTAATTTGTTGTCATAGTCACCAATACCATACAAGTATTGAAATCTATTTTAGTGAGCATGCAAAGAATGTGACAAAATCGCACAAATTGTATTTTTTTCGATAAATGTACGTGTCCCAAAGCTTCAGTTAATCGTGAAAATATATTTATTCAGGACAGTTGCCCTTAAAACAACAAGCAAGCATCTTGTCAAAGAATAATTTTATTTTCCTGTTAAGCTCTGTAATCTTTGCTCTGTTCGTCTCAAATGATCCATGCTCCAAATTATTATTATTATTATGATGATGATGATGATTATTATTATTATTATTATTATTATTATTATTATTATTATTATTATTATTATTATTATTATTATTATTATTATTATTATTATTATTATTATTATTATTATTATTATTATAGCTGTTGTTCATATGGTAACATTTCCGAGTGCCAAGTACAGTACGGCCACAGTATGCAACCCGCCTGTCTGCTGCTCTCTTGTCACGTGACAGACAGCTGTCCAGAGCGGAGCAAGTAACACCGGCTTCCTAGAGCAACTACGTGATCACGTCTGACCTACAAGAAAGGATGACGGTCCAGGTACCTAGACTGAAGTCTACCATGTCGGTTCCGAGAAACGAGGTCTCGTTAGGAGCAATGACGAAAAGAGAGCCATGTACAGCTCTCCCTTGGAATTACGCTCTCAAGTCGCAGACAGAGAAGAAAGACAGCACGCCAGGCGCAGAAGAGTATGCAGGAAAGAAGCCGGGTTTAACGCAGCATGCTAACAAGAGAAATAGAAATTCTTAGCGATTTACCCGCAAATTCACCCGCCGTATTAAGTTGTTAATAATAATAATAATAATAATAATAATAATAATAATAATAATAATAATAATAATAATGACAAATTGTTTGATATATCCTATGGAAATTTATGAGTAAGGACTCATTTGAACCGGCGTACTTTATGCAAGTTAATGATGTAAGAAAGGATAATACTTTATGAATTGAGCGGTAATGACGCACGTTAGGCAGGAGTGCGTAAATTGGTACCAGATGTTAAGGTCTGAGCGTGCGGGACATAATAAAGGACGCGTGAGTTTTCGAGTTTACGAGCGATCTGGCAATCGGAGCTTCATGATTTTAGATCAGTATAAAGTGGGAGTCAAGAACTACAATTTAACTTATCTCACTACGCTGAAAGATTATATTTAGCGGAGCAAAATTTCGCCTGAGGGCGTGGCTTTGCACTTCCCTAGCTGTCAAGCTAAACCGCTATAAAATTAAATGCAGTATCGGCTCGAGATTCCATTGTGACCTGTCCTATCGAAGTATTTACGTGTCACTGTGAAACGTTGTGAACCAGAGTGTTTAGTCACTGTGATCCAGTGCACATGGAAAATAGTGTGTGATGTTTAGTGCCGAATAATATGTATCAGATTGGTACTGGAACCGCGAGATCAGGCCGTATGGTGTGGAGCAATTACAGTGGTGTTTGAGTAAAGGAAGTTTAAATTCCCAGAGATATTTGCTAAGGCCATGCCTATTCGTAATTTCAGTGACGGCTCATAGCAATAATATTTAATGAACGGACAAACGCTTGAGGCTGCTCAGAGGTAGTGAGACGCCGAATACCCTGAAATGATAATTAGTCGCCGACTTTAAGATAACCGAGCAGTGATGGACGGTCAATAAACTAATAGAAAGGTGATAGCAAGAGAAGAATGTCTGCATAATCCAGGGATACTCACGTTAAGGGCAGAAGTACGTGAGCACCCACTGAAATAATGCTAAAATTTACCATAACATTTCTCACAATATCTATTATAACATGAAAGATAGAAACGCACCAATTTTACCATGTCAGATCAAAGCCCTTCTGATACTAATGGGTTGCAATTTATAGAATTTGGACTTCTAGTTTCTTGTAAGGAAGTTTTAGAATATGAGAAATTTTTCAAGGTCTTATTGAAACATGTCGTCATGTTGGTACACATTGCTCCTAAACTATTCTACCTAGAGATATGAAACTTTGCGCACTCCTGTATAACTGTACTGCGATGCTAAAACTCTAGAAGTTTTAATTTTGCTTCTAAATTGTGTTTTTTATAAACCTTTCTTTGTTGCCAAAAGTTACAATATTTTGAAATTAAATTTTAATTTGTAACTAAAGACATAAATATTTATCAAATGTTAAAATTCTCGAGTTTGAAGACTTTCATGTATCTACGAATGTGTGGTGATAATTTGGAAGCAGTGACACCAATAGTTCAGTAGTAATGTGTACCAACATGACGACATGTTTTACTTAAGTAAAAGTAACCATTAATCAGGCTGTGTGAAAAAAGGGAATGAATATTGATTTACAGAGATTTACCGCTATTCAGGTTACTCCACTTGAGTCAATGAGTGGATCTAACCACAAGCAGGTTATTTGAAAACGCATAAACTGTATTCAGTAACCATTTCACACTTTTGCCTGTATGTTTGTGAGTTGTCGTCGAAGCCGTGACTGGAATCAACTAGAGTGGCGCCATAAGTGCCTGCATTCATCTTTCCGAGGAACGTCTAGAGTTTCAACTGTACGAGACCATAGTTCGAGACATCATAAACGGGATAAAGCAGATGACGAACCAGGGACTTCTCTCTAACAAGGCTGCAATGATGGCCGCCCAAACACTTCAGATGCTCCCTCCGATGATGACAGACTACAAGCAGAAGTGTTGAGTACATTCCAATTTCTTAGCATGAATTTCTTCTCCTGTAATTTGTTCTAAATTTATGTACATATACTTTTCTAGTTCATGGAAATACTTAAATGATAGGTGAGCGTCGTAGGCGCATTTTGAAGGGATGGACACATGTTACTGATAGGATTTAAAATAAATTTTTGTCCTCTATGATCGGGGTGATCAAAATTTTATTCCCGTGAAAACCATGCATGAAAACCATGTAAGATATGAAGCATTTTAAGATGGGAATTCTATTTCAAGACAAATTCTAAATTAATCAAAGAGATCGCCGTTATCATTCGTCATAAGATTTTAAGTTCGATTTGTTTCAATGCTTCACATGTAATGTACAGATTATTCCCCCTTAAAATTGTGAGACTGCTGACCAGAAGAATATGGAGATCCAGCACGGGGTGCGATCGATGATTTATATAGATTACACGAGTGGTGTGGTGATAAGTATACTATCTGATGTAACAGAGTCTTCTAGATGAAGGTGCACTGCGATTTCATATACTAGTGTACAGAGGAAGGAGAGTTATTTCGTGTGAAAGTAAGTGAAATTACAGACCGAGGAGACGGGGGAATAATACGATTAATAAAATTAATAGGGCCATGTCATGGAAAAATGTTAGATCTGAAATAATAATAATAATAATAATAATAATAATAATAATAATAATAATAATAATAATAATAATAATAATAATAATAATAATAATAATAATAATGAAGTGCCTGGATTAGGAAGCATGACGTGTGAAGAAAATGCCGCACGTGGTTTGAATAATAATAATAATAATAATAATAATAATAATAATAATAATAATAATAATAATAATAATAATAATAATAATGAAGCTCCAGGACTGGGGAGCATGAATGCCAATTAAAATACCGCACGTGATTTTGAAAAGTGAAAGAAAGATTTTTCTCACAGCTGACCGGGCAGGCTACTGTCAGAAGGTTATTTGTGACCCACAGTTCGAGAGAAAGGAGCAGGGATGGTCCTCCCGGCTCTCAAAGACTTGTAACAATCATACGATAACTCGCTCTCCCGAACACTGTATTGGAACTCGTATGCAACTCTTACCTTGCAAACAACATTGTATATTAAATGTGTCATTAGATGAAGTTACTCCACCCGCATTTTCTTTTATTAAATGGGATCTAGGGATTTCAGGCATGTACCCGAAATCTGACGATGCGAGAGTTCGACCCCCATGTATCAGTGACAACCATGGATCAATGTCAGCAGATCTGGAATGGTCGTAACTCTTCTTTATATATCTTGTGTGTGAAGTGAGATATTTATTGTTGTAATTTCAGGTGATGGTCCATTGTTCCTTACATTATGTTCTTATACGTATTATTGTGTTTGGGGGGTCTTACAGGCAACCAACGTTGTTCAGTCCGCCTTGTGATGTGTTAGGATAGGACATCCCGGGTAGATATGCTAAAGGCGATATTGTGAAGTTATTAAGATAATCATGTCAATCTAATATGCAAATTACGGTGATGTGATATTCATGAGTATAGGAATGTGCTAAACCGAATTTCATTAAAAACTTCACAACCATGATGGACACCTAATAAGTGTGTCATTTCGCGAGGATTGCCATCTAAATGTAAGTATTTAATCGTGTGTTAACTGTACATTAGTGTAACAGATACCGAAGGGTATTACTCTGATATAAGGCGAACGCCCTTATTCAGAGGTATGTAAATCCCTAAGAGGAGTGTTTATAATATATGTTAGAAGTGAAATGCGAGTCAGATATAATACAGACTGACAATACATAAAGATCTTCGTCAAATAATTGATTTTAATTTCATGTAACCAGGTGGCATTATATCATGTATATTATTTAACCTGTGACTCTATCAGATATTTAAATGTTTATGCTTTTATTTGGGAACAAAAAATTCTTCTCCTTTCAGCAGTTAAAGTATTCCCCTCATATAATAGATTACCCTACTTACAACATATTTAAATTTAGTGCCCATTTCCTTTTAGCGAACAGGCCATCGACCCATATGCTCTTGAGTTTAGCCGTTGAAACAGTGAAAGTAGGGACGATGGGACTTCGACGCCCGGGAAGTGATTTCCGAAATTTCTCATCCAAAGAATTCCATTTAAATATTTAGTTGTGAGACTGAATTAATTAAATGATACCCTGATAAGCTCGGGACAGGTGCACTATGGCTTCTCATTTTCACACCAGGTAAATTCTGGGACAGTACGTTAATTAAGGTCATGGCTGCTTCCTTCCAACTTCTAGCTCTTTCCTATCCCATCGTTACCATAAGACATATCTATGTCTGAATGACGCAAAGCCAATTGTAAAGAAATGATGATTGCAAACACTATTTTTCAATTAGGTCAAGAAACTTGAAGATGCCACTATCACTGAAATCCTGGATGATGAGAAAATTGTCCAAATGCTTTGCCGGCAAACTACTGACATCGAGACTGGTTATGAACCTTTGAATAATGTAGGTGAAGACTGTTCCTTTCGATTATGTCAAGCAAGTAACTGAAGCTGAAAACAAAGGATGATCGTCGAAAACAATCGTTCAACCAACACTTCTGGAGGTTCAAGGACAACAGCTGTTTATTTTTATCGAGGCCATTATGAATAACAAGGAACAACACGTCAGAAACACAAGATCATATCGGAGTAAGGGTGACCTAAATTTGAAGACGGAATGGCTAATCTAAAAGCTGTGCATGACATTGTTAAAAGGCAGTTGACATGCACGAAAGTTAGAGTGCTTGGATTACAAATTTCAAAGCTGGGTCGACGTGAGTTTGCAATGTCGACGCAGTCCACAAGATCGTTATTCGCAAAGTTGCGAACTTCGTATTTTACGAACATAATCGTATGAAGGAACTGAAAATTCTGCAGTTGCATGTGTTATTGAATTCACTGGAAAGATCCTTCCCAGTTGTTCGATAGCTGAAATTATGAATACCGACTAATGTGGATTTAACATTTATGAAATTCACAGATACCGCACACTACCAAACGTCGGTGAAAGAAATACAATTGTCGAAGTGAAATCAGCATCTGGAATAACACATTCATGTACAATAGTTCAACCCACTGTATCTATGGAATGTCCACTTTTCTCTCCACTTTTTATAGTCTTACGTGAACCAAGTGGCACATTTTTTACCCTTGTGCAACAGAACATGATCCGTTCTCCTAATTTACATATAACTCCTTTAGTCATTCAAAGTGAACAAGAGTGTTCTTTTTTTGGTACTTCTTTACGTCGCACCGACACAAATAGGTCTTATGGCGACGATGGGATAGGAAAGGCCTAGGAGTTGTAAGGAAGCGGCCGTGGCCTTAATTAAGGTACAGCCACAGCATTTGCCTGGGGTGAAATATGAAACCACGGAAAATCATGTTCAGGGCTGCCGGCAGTGAGATTCGAAACCACTATCTCCACGATGCAAGCTCACAACTGCGTGCCCCTGACCGCATGGACAACTCGCCCGGTAAAGATTGTTCTTAACCAATTGACGAGTTAACTGTTTCTCTCCCAATGTTGAAACAAAATGTTGTCTGGTCCGAGATTCATTCTCACTCATTCAACAAAATCTGTTCCTTATTTAGATAAACCCATATAGGAAACAACCATTCCGCCTGGTGCAACTAATTTTGTTCAACCTTTGGATGTATAACTATTTTATCAAAGAAAGGGGTTCACCTATCCTTTTTGTGATGGAGTTTTACTCGACAACATTGACATTGACCTCCAGAAGCCTAATGCAATCATTAACCATTATGCGCTTATTAATAATCCGTTCAGTGCCACCATATTCATAAGGTGATTTGTGGATACAGAATGTTCTTAAAGATTTTTCAACTTTCTTTATTCTTCCCCTCTGGCGTCTTCTTTGGTTTCACCGTATTTTCCCAATGCACTCTGTTTTATTGTGTTTCAATAGACGATTGCCTTAAGCACGTAATTATTGTCCCACATATTAGGCATTAGGTTCTATCGTCACGACTGAAAAATGTAAGTTCCCGCTTCAATTTCATTTGACTTTTGGGGGTCTTTGTTTCCTTCAGGGCAGTTTGCTCTATTATTACGTGGTTGTCTTGCACTCATATATTTCATTGATAAACAACACGCTTCGTCGCTCTGCAGCACGTTACTCCATCCGAGCCGAGTTGAGCCGAGCTTAGACGAATCGTCCCTAGAAAATATTCTTGTACGAGCCGAGTCGGACCGATGCACGGTGCACAGAACTTTCGCGCCTCGGTTTGCACGCGTGAGATTCGGGCGTTTGAGTGGTTCAGATTTAGGGTCATATACCTGTATAATTACGGGTATGTGCAGCAAAATTTGGTAAAATAAACATTGACTGCAGCTGAATTATTAAGGCACTACACAAATGTTCCTTGTTAGTCAATCGGCACTTTTGTCTACGAGAGATTCTATTACCTTATTTGTTTGTAATCCTTCACAAAGTCTGTCTGAGCTTCAAATTCCTGATATTAAAATATATTACTTCGTTGAAGATAGCATTCAGGAAGTTAATTATTCAGAAACTATAAGATGATGATTTTGTGAGGAAGAGCCTGGCTAAAAGTGGTCGTGATTTTCTTTCTAAACATGACGCTCCAAAGTTGGAAAAACTTCCTCCTTTTGTGTTTTCCATGCTGCACTCTCATACCTCTTCAGCGGGAGTTTTCAGTTTGAGGATTATGGTTTGATAAAAATAAGTAGGTTAAGCACACACATCCTTGAGGTTGAGTTGTTGGTTGAAATCCATTAGTCCTACAACTCTTGTCAAGAGTTCATATAATTCTTAAATTCTGTCGATGGAGAATACTAAACTTACTAAAAAGCCAACTGCAGTGATAAATATGTTTACGTTGTATGTTAAAGAGACAAGAGAGTACAAAATTATTAGTAATTTGTTAATGCTAAACTGTAAATAATTATGCTATTTTTAAAATAATAATATTTGAGATTCATATTATTTTTAAAATTCATAAACATTATTATTTAACACTAAGGAAACCACAAACTCGGTGAAAATCTGCTATCAATATCCCTAAAAGGATATCGTATAATCTGAAAACACTGAACCTATGAAGACGCAATACTTTTGGAACAATTTTCACCGAGCGAGATGGCCGTGGCGATAAGGGCTCGCAGCTGTAAGCTTGCATTAAGAAGATAGTGGGTTCCAACCAATTCTGTGTACATCTGATGTCATTATCTCTAAAACTGATGTCCTTCCTTACTAACAGCAAAATCTGGCAACGCTGCCCCTATAGGACACACTACTTATGGAATAATATTCACCGAGCATTTAAAGGCTCTCAGCTGTGAGCCTGCATTCCAGATATAGTAGTTCCGAGACCCACCGTCGGCAGCCCTGAAGGTGGTTTCCGTCGTTTCCAATTTACACACCAGGAAAATCATGAGGCTGTACCTGAATTAAGGCCATGGCTACTTCCTTGCCACTCCTATCCCTTTCCTGACCCATCGTTGCCATAAGGGCTCGGTGTCGGTGCGACGTAAAACCAATTGTAAAAATACAGAACAAATATTCTCACATTAAAATTCGTGTCCACGATCAACGTGATGAGGGGACTCGATTCAGAAACAAGTGATGCATGCCATTACTTCAGTAATATTTGAAGTTGAATGATTGTTACGATTACTCCTTAGATATCGTTTAATACACAAGTGACGTTGGCTTCAAGTCTTCATCTTGTGTCATGGGTTAATATAACCTGCATGCCATTATTCATTCATATTTGAGATTTCGGATGTGGTGGAGTGATTGATGTGATTTCTCTTTTGATCTCATATCACGAGCATGCAATGGACCACTTCAGTGTCAAAAGAGCTTGTTAAACAGTATATCACGTCTCGTAAAGCGGTGGTGGCGCTGTGTATTTTCCTTGATGACAGTTCGAAAGAGGTTCGAGAAGAAATACGTCGTCTGTTATTCAGCAACATATGCATGTAGTAGGAATTCCTTTCTTTCAAGAGCATTGTACGATAATCTCATGGCTGATATGACATTAGATCACTCTTGATAAATTTTAATTGGAGTGTCAGAAAATGCGAGCAAATTCCTCTCCTCCGTTGACTGAGTAATAATTATGAATCAACATTTTTCAGTGAAAAGAGATTATTTTAGTTCTTCAGAAAGACATGACTGAATTATCCATTGTATCGAAGTTTAACACATACATCCTTGTCGGTCGGCATTTAAGACTGTTTGAATGAGAGATAGGCCTATTCATGTCAGCAGATTTGTTGACACGATAATGATTCCTTTTCCTGGGCCTGATTCTAGCATTTCGATGTCTCCTTAGACTGGTAATGGCTAAAGTTATGTTAAAGTTTTGTTGTTATTTAAACTAACGGTAACCACATGGACTATATAAAGAATTAATTATGCCTTCTCTCAATACCCATCAAATTTATATCTGCAAAGTTCTTGCATCTATTGACTTTTACAGCGCCTGTTTTGCAGACATAATTCGTAAGAGAATTCCATCATTTTCGAACTTCTTGGTTGTATGTATTGGCACAAAATGTTCAATCAGCGTACAGATTTACCGAATCCGTATGCGTAAAACTTCGTCACTTCGAGAACGTTTCTCACTATGGGAATAATGATGATATGTTTATATTAATCCCTCCGCTGTGAAACGAATGAATACAATGATGGTCTCCTTTCGAAATCCTGTCTTATAACAAAAATTCAGAACGTTATAAGAACACACTTAGGCAAATTCTAGGTTTCAAGAAAACCAATTCGAACGTAATTTTAAAAGACGTATCACTGTAAAGTAACTGCCAGTATTCACACAAAATTAATGATTTACTTAGAAGGGCAACATAATTGAACACACACATACAGCCCTTGTCAGTTATAAAAGGTAACTCAATATATATCGGGTGATTCCCTTGCCCCTACATATTTTGTTTATGCAGCCCAATAAACGTGTGAGACGTCGTTATATCGATATTTCTACAATGGCTTTCTTAGTGATACTAATGCCCGACCGAGTAAGTGGCCATGCGGTCTGCGTCATGTAGCTATCAACTTGCCTTCGAAGACAGTGGTTTCGAACCGCACTGTCGGCAACCCTGAAGGTAGTTTTCTGTGTTCTACCACTTTCACATCAGGGGCTGTACCTTAATGAAGTCCACCGCCGCTTCCTTTTTGCTCCTAATCCTCTCCTATCCCATCGACGCCATAGACCAGGGATGGCGAACCTATGCCACGCGTGTTACTAGGTGACACGCGAACACGATTTCGGTGGCACGCCACATGACCATATTAACATTTTACGCCTTGTAGTGTACACTGTACATATCTCGTGCATCGCATAATCATAGTGTTCACGTGTAAGAAATAAATATCGAAAATCCAAATTCTAGTTCCATTCCGACGTGCAATATGGCAACACTGATAGGTCCGGAAGTCTAGTGAGATAAGTGTCAGATGCGGCCGGCGTGCCCTTTACTCATACACACACCTCAGTCAGTGAAGTTCGACTTGTGTGTGGTAGCCAGTAGCGCGTAATTATTCTTAGCGTGTAACTGTTTATTGAATATCGTTTTCTGGTGTTTTTGTACACGGACCTCGTAAACATGTTTTCGGTGCCGAAAAAACTTAACGAAGATAGTGACCGGATTTTTCAAGAACAAAGAACGATAAAGTTTCATGTTGCCTGTGTTCGGAAACAGTTGTACCTCGAACATTTAATGTAAAGCGCCATTTCGAGACGAATCATTCAAATGTTTGTTCCATGCCAAGTGAAGAAAGAAAAGAGTTCATTTCACAAAAAAATATAACAATATACAAAACAAACTAGTTTTTTGTATTATCTTTAAGGTCAAGGAATAATATCAGTGCGGCTGATTTCCACCTGTCTCTTTGCATAGTACAACATGGGAAAACGCTTTCTGACGTGAGTTCTTGAAGAAGGGTTTCTTATTGTCGTCCGACACATTATTTGAAGACTCCCAAATGTATTCAATATGTTTTGATGAAAGCTCGGATGCGACCTTACAAGCAAGGTCAGCTGTTTTCTTCCGATTTCCTTGTGGAAATGTGATGAGGGAGGAATTAGTTAATTTGCAGAACTTACGAACTACGACAACCGGAAAAGATATATTGAACGAAGTGAAGCCAGAACTTGTATTAAAAATGATGTTTGACTTACAGAAAATTGTGTCCGTGACAACTGATGCTGTCCCAAGTATAGTGGGTATTCATAATGGGTTTGTACAGAAAATTGTGTCCGTGACAACTGATGCTGTCCCAAGTATAGTGGGTATTCATAATGGGTTTGAGGAATTTCTTAAAGAAGAAGTTAAACACCCAATTTTACAGTTCCATTGCTTATTACATCAAGAATCCCTTTGTGCGAAAGAAGGTATGAAGTCATTTGAAAGTGTATTCTCGGTGGTAAACAAAATTTGGAACTTCATACCTGCACGTGCTCTAAATAATCGCCAGTTCTCGAAGATGTTACACGAAGTGGAATCTCAATATGGCGGACTTGTAATGTACAATAATGTTCGCTGGCAGAATAGTGGGCAAGTACTCCAGAGGTTTGTCGGGCTCTTGGACGAAATTGGCTTCTTCATGACAGAAAACAGGAATAATTTCCGGAACTCACGGACCCTATCTGACTGTGCGATTTAATGTTTCTCCGTGATTTTACAGCAATATACAGTGATGTGAATAAGGACCTGCAAGTAAAGGGACATACTGCAGATAGATTGTTTGAGATCATAAAATTATTTCAAAGAAAACTTGAAGTATTCTTCAGGGATGTTGAAACGATGACATTTAAGTACTTTCCTTAACTTGAAGTGCAACTTGAATTGATGTCAAATTTTTCAGATCAATTAACTTTTGAAGACATAAAAAGTGTTTGTAAGAAGTGTGTGAACGTGGTATAAAATTCAAAACAAATATTTTCCAAGAGATTTTCCGAATTTCGAGATTTGGAGAAAAAATTGCTCTTTATTTCAAAGCCGCATATTGTACAAACGAGTGATATTAAGGTCAGGTTAGATATTGACCACTTAGAAATAGAGTTAATTGAATTTCAAGAAAGCAATACATGGGTGAACAAATTCGTACAACTTGGTGAAGCGCTGGTAAAAAATTGAGTGTCCTGTTGATGGTGAATACTCTCTCCAGTAGCCAGAAAACTTAATACTTGAACAGTGGAACAGCCTTCCACAAAAGTTTTCAGCCACGAATAAACTTGTTACAACGCTACTTACTTTGTTTGGGTCATCATACGCCTGCGAGCAGCTATTATCTACAAAGAACTTTGTGAAGTCAACAGTTAAAAACCGCCTTGGTTCAGAACTACGTGCATCGTGTGTGGTACCTACTGAAGACAGCAAGTTATGAACCTAATATAAACGACATGGCTACTAAGATTCAGCAACAAGTTTCACACAAAATGTGAGAACGATATTTCACTTGAAGTCCATTGGCAAATATTAGTATTTTTGATTTTTATATCTAATAATACTTAATGAGGATGAGGATGTGTGCTACAATGGGCGCTTATTACTTATATGATTTTTTAAAATAATCTTACGTATTCTTAAAACTTACAAAAATGTATTTTTGCAGTGTTTACAAATTAAGGCCACGGAACATACAATCAAATGCAATACTTATATCTACTAAATAAATGAATAAATAATAATTAATTAATATCATATTATGAAACATACTTCGGAATTAGGACAGTAAGTCGGTATGGTGGGGGGGGGGTGCAGATGTAGCCATTCCTCAAAGGAAAATAGCAGGTGGCACGGTAGACAGTTGAGAATAATAAACCAGACTTGAAATGGCACACCAGTTGGAAAAGGTTCGCCCTCCCTGCCATAGACTGTCTACGTCGGTGCGACGTAACACAAATTGAAAGAACAAACTAATGCCCATTAAGCTCAGCGCGCAAGCGATTATGACCACACCCAACAGTTGTTATAGTACGTTCGAAAAACATTACATCATTTCAACCATTTGTCTCCTCAGTCCGCCATGTTATTGCGTTAATACGTCGTGCCTTGTGACCGGGTATAGCAAAAGATAAAAAATGAATGCTTACAACGAGTTTACAGTGACGTGAAGAGCGTATGAAATACTGAACTGACGGAGTAATGTACTCTAATCCATTCTTAATACAAGCACAC
This sequence comes from Anabrus simplex, assembly GCF_040414725.1. NCBI lineage: Eukaryota > Metazoa > Arthropoda > Insecta > Orthoptera > Tettigoniidae > Anabrus > Anabrus simplex. Next base: position 798,272,207 of record NC_090266.1, read on the forward strand.
TCACCGTTCCACCGTAGCGCGTGTGGTTAGATTCTAGCCTACCTACTAACAACACATAGTATTTATGGTTCGAACCATACATCTTTCAAACTTATCTGCATCGATATATTTTAATACTTAAGGACAGGCCAGTGTGTGGCACATGCAAACAGTAGAACACCGTGCTTATTGATATTCTGCGCTGCACTTCTATATGGCTTCAATGAGTCACTTCATTCATTCGTCATCTTTTCCATGGATTAATATGTGGACATCATCCTTATCTATGGGGAAGCAAGGAAAGAGACGTGCCAGGAACTACGTCTGTACCAGGAAGGGAATCCAATCAGGCGACATTCGACTTAAAATATTTTGAGCTGTATTGAAAGACGTGTACGGAGAGCAGGTGTGAACCAAAGAGAGAAAACTGTAACGTGTGGTGAGAATGAGGACGCAGTTCTGGGCAGAGCTCTTAACAATCCACACACCTGTACAAGGGCAACTGCACAACAATTGAATATCATGGCGAACACCGCATGCACATTAATATCACCCCCAGCGTCTACACCTACATCAAAGGTAACACAGGCCATGATGTAAGTATAATGGTGGGTCAGTGCGCATCCAGTCTACCGCAGTGACGTCACGCTAGTAGCAAAGTGAGGAAGACGGTAACATTTCTCGCTCTGTGAAGAGAGCGCATCGTTCAAAATGTATTCGTTTACAATCGAGAGAAAACTAATATCTCATTATAGTCAGTTTATTATTATGCCATTAATATTCTAAGTATTTTACTCTTACATTTATGTCATGAATGCCTTACACATAAGCGTTATATGGTAGCTCTAGCAGTTTATAATGTTTGACATTTTCTTGGACGTTTATCTCAGAGTATATTATCTAATTTTCTTCCTGTTTAACTGTTTCAAGCGAATACAAGATCTTGTGCGCACTAAGTGTAAACTCACTTCTAGAGGAATTTTCACCGTTGGCGGTAAGTGCTTCATGGTTCTCTCAGTTTGTTAAATATGTAGGGTTCCCCGCAAAGGTAGTTACCGTGAAGGTCATGAAATTATATCTCAAGTATATTTGTAACTTGTAGTAATCGTCACTGGGTCTCATCAAATTTCCTCTTGGGACACATTCGAGCCAGTTAGTTAGTTAGTTAGTTAGTTAGTTAGTTAGTTAGTTAGTTAGTTAGTTTGTTTGTTTTTTCCGGATTGTTTCTTTTGATAGCATAACTTGGAAAGCTTCGAGCATGTTTATGTGTTCTGGAGTCATCCACACTTTAACTAAGTCTCTAGCTATGACAGTTTGCCAAATCTTGTGTGGTTCTACTCTCTGTTACAGTTTCTTCTTAATCTGTTTACCCTCCAGGGTTGGCTTTTCCCTCAGACTCAGCGACGGATCCCACCTCTACCGCCTCAAGGGCAGCGCCCTGGAGCTTCAGACTCTGGGTCTGGGAAACAACTGGGGAGGATGACCAGTGTCTCGGCCAGGCGGCCTCACCTGCTATGCTGAACAGGGGCCTCGGTGGGGGATGGGAAGTTTGGAAGGGACGGACAAGGAAGAGGGAAGGAAGCGGCCGTGGCCTTAAGCTAGGTACCATCCCGGCATTTGCCTGGAGGAGAAGTGGGAAACCACGGAAATCCACTTCCAGAATGGCTGAGGAGGGAATCGAACCCACCTCTACTCATTTGACATCCCGAGGCTTAGTGGACCCCGTTCCAGTCCTCGTACCACATTTCAAATTTCGTGGCAGAGCCGGGGATCGAACCCGGAACTCCGGTGGGGAGGTTCAGCTAATCATACTAACCACTACACCACAGAGGCGGACTTGATTTTATTTTCACGCTTCATTAAAACTTTTATTTGCCCTGGAGAAAAAAATATGTCCGAATATTGAAGTAATTATCTCAGAAATGTAATTTGCCCTTTTTAGTAGTATTTATTCCCATTCATTCTTCAATAGCTGTCCATATTTTTCCTTAAGTCACTGTTTTCTCTTTCCAACAGCAGGATCTTTCTTTTCAAATCATCCAACTCGTTAGTTCCATTTTCTCCGTTATGGTCCACCTTTCCTTCAGTTTCGTCTTCCCGAAAATTAACACAGACAAGTTATTTATTCTTTGAGTTGAAAAAAATTAAAGTCTAATGTTATATAACATTTAAATATGCATTTAATGTGTTTCTTCACTCACCTGTTCAAATCAGCAGCCGGCAATCTTAGAAGTTCAGCTACATCCGTATGTCGATATCTCTGTTTTCCCCTCTCAACCTTCCTGCCACTATTAGGAGTTAATATATTTCCTCCTAGTGGTGTAGTCTCATACATCAGGTTTTAATTCACGGCTGCTTTTATTCCGATAATTTAGAAGTTGTTGTCTTAAATGGATTTCAAAGCACGTCATAGCGAAATAAAGCGAACAAACTCGACCTAAAGTAATAGCATAATAACAAACTTTGTATTAACTTAACACAGCGTGTATCGAATAAAGACAATAATAATTTTTCATATATTATAAATACGTGCCGTGTTTCACACTAAATTTATCATTGCGCCGACAAGCGTTTTCTCACAGTCTGGCAAGATCCTAGTTTTTCGGGAATGAACAATACTTTGTGTATGATCCTTTGGTTTTCCTGTAGTAGCTTAAACAGCCTGCTACTGCACAGCCCGGCATTTTCAAAGTGTATTCCGTGCAGATTAATGAGAAGAATAAAAGAGCTTCAAATTATGTATGGCACGTATTTAATACATAACGCATGTTTATCACACTAAAATTAGAACAGTGGCAAGCCATGTAAGCCGTGGAGCCAATTTCTCGCAGTGCTCCCCGCGTGACGTCACCTGCGCAGAAGCAACGCGTTTTCGTCTCTCTTACTGACATACCATTATACTCAAATCACGCCACAGGCGAAATTTCGAAGCTCGAAGGTATATCTGTCGCTAGCTGTTAGGAAATATGGAAAAATGATGCAGTATTTCTGTTGAAAAGCTTGTTCTCGGACGAATCGCAAATCCACAATAAAGGAAACGTCAACGGCCACAATATGCACTATTGGAGTGCTGACAATCCTCAATGGGTGCGACAGGCGGCCTATCGAGTACAATGGGAAGTGAATGTATAGTATGGGATCTTTGGTGATCGCCATACCGCACCGTGTTTCTTCGAGGGTCATTTAAGAGGTACACGCTACCTGCATTTTCTCTGCCATGAACTCCCACTTCTGCTGGAGCTTCACCACATTCGATGATAGACGTCCGTCGCCATCATCATGAGACATATCCAAGAACATGGGTAAGAAGAGGAGGTTTGTTCCTTGGCCCGAAAGGTCACCTGATTTAATGCCATTGAACGTCTTCCTCTAGGGGCGTTTGAAACAAGTAGTTTACACAGCGCCAGAAAATCCGGAGCACGTCTGGCAACTCATCATCGAAACGTGCAAATCAATAACACAGGCCATGCTTCGGCGTGCTAGAAGATCTAATCAGCAGTTGACTCAGATGTGCATCAACCAAGCAGGCCATCACTTCGAGCATTTATTTATTTATTTAATTATTTCTTTAATTCTTTCTTTCTTTCCATTCTTTCTTTCTTTCTTTCTTTCCTTCTTAATCCGTTTACCCTGCAGGGTTGGTTTCTTCCTCGGGCTCAGCGAGGGATCCACCTTCTACCGTCTCAAGGGCAGTGTCCTGGAGTGTGAGACATGGGTTCTGGATATGTAAATTGGGAGGAGGACCAGTACCTCTCCCAGATGGCCTCACCTGCTATGCTGAACGGCGGCCTTGTGGAGGGATGGAAGGTTCAGAAGGGATAGACAAGGAAGAGGAAAGGAAGCGGCCGTGGCCTTAAGTTAGGTACCATACCGGCTTTTGCTTGGAGAAGTGGAAAACCACCCAAAACCATTTCGAGGGTGACTGAGGTGGGAATCGAACCATCCTCTAATCATTTGACCCCTCGAGGCTAATTTGATACAGTTCCAGCCCCCGTACCACTTTTCGAATTTCGTTGCAGGGCCGGGAATCCAACCCGGGCCTCCGGGGGGCAGCTAATCACAATAAGCACTACACCAGAGACGCTGACGTCAAAATAGCCTACTTACAAGCCATCAAAGCCACATATTTTAATTGCTTTTGTGATTCAAATTTTAACTTAGTTTGAAACATAACAGTGTCGAAATTTTCACAAAATATCCTTGAACACATCCCCCTGTGGGTGTGGGCAGTAGAATAAAACACACGGTATCCCCTGCCTGTTGTAAGAGGCGAATAAAAGGGGCCGGAGGGGCTCTCAACTTGGAAGCGTGGGTTGGCGACCACGGGGCTTTGAGCAGATTGCTGGCATTGCTTCCACTTATTTGAGCCAGGCTTCACACTTTTATCTATCCTATCTGATCTCCCTTGGTCAACTCTTGTTTTTTCCGACCCCGATGGTATTAGCTTTGTGAATCCTAGGGCGTCTTTTATTTCCATGCCCTTCGTGGCCCTTGTCTTTCTTTGGCCGATACCTTCCTTTTTCGAAGCATCGTGCCCCTTCCATTTTTCTCTGATTAGTGTTATAAAGAGGATGGTTGCCTAGTTGTACGTCCTCCAAAACAATAATTACCACCACCTTGAATACACTTCTTCATTATCACAGTGTATTTACAGTTTATCGTTTTTGGTCTAGGTTCTCCTCTCTCGTCTTCATAATTAGCTACACTTTGTGACCATATTTCCCCAATTCCTGTATCTGTGTCTACAAATCATTTATTTTTTCTGTGCACCAATTTATGTCCATCCTCCTATTTTTCAAAGCATTGCATGGAACACCAGAAAATGCAGATATTTCACCTAATCTATTCACCAAAATGATGGACTGAATTTTAAGAAGAAATTGCAGAAAGCCAGAAGCATTCTCCGCTAGACCAGGGCTCTCGTTCACAATCGGTGGATGAAATATATCAATGAGATGGCTTTTTCCAGTATGAAAAGTACTTACACGCACAGATGCAAATTTCCAGCATGCTTTTAAGGCGTCTGTATGTAACGTAGAATGGTAGAGTAAGTATAGCAACCCCTTTAAATGAAACAAAGAACTGTCTGGTTTTCTCAATGAAGTTTACAGACTGTAAAAGTATGAGATTCAGCCTGTGACTGTAACAGTGAATAATTGTGCCAGGAGGATAGTAGGCTTTAATTAAAGCTTGGAGTTCTGACACAGTACTACTCATTACTGCAGCGCCATCAAATGTCTGCGCAGCATTAGTTTCTTAATACAATCTAAGTCGTCTGCAGATTTGTTAACATGGTCAAATACATAAATCACGAGCTGTGCGATCAATGCTTACATCAGCCAAAATGAAGAAATATTTCTTGGAAACCTTTTCCATAATCAACATAACGTACAACGGTTGACTTATGTTTTTCATATCAGTAGTTTAATGAAATATAATTCTAACAACTGTTGCTTCATTGATATCTGATCTAATTTGGCCAATTATAACACCAGCCAGAGCATCAATTACATCATTCTGTCAAACAGCTGCGATGGCTAATAAAACCATAGCTGTCTTCAAATGTTAATACCTGATCGCAATCGGCCAAAATTCTAGTAACTCTATATAATTCCCTCCATTTTATGACCTATCAATTTCATCATGACCCACTAAATAAATTGATAAATTTAACCATATTTCCATTTTCCTTAAGCTTCTCATTATGCAAATTTTCTGCATTCTTTTCTGCAAATTCAGTGAGTCGTCAACCCTCTGAGATCCGAATGATCTCAAAACCTTAAAAGGCCTTATGCGGTTAGTTGGTCGATGATGTGTGTCCAAAGCCGTTATTAAATAAGCAGATGTTTTTGTAACACTGTGCTTTACGTCCGTTCCGTTTCTGTATAGTGATCAATTGAATAATGACTTATATTCTAAACATATCTTTTACTGGTGTGTGGAAGGGACATATAACATCCTCTCCCTACTGTAATAAAAAGTTTCTACAGAATATATGGTCTTCCGAAGTTATATAAACTCGAACATAAACTGAAATTCCGACTGCGAAACAATATTGTGAAGTACATTATGCCCGAACATATTTCACCAAACAATCCCCGCTGTAATTCTTTGAAGGAAATTGGTGAAAGTGTTCATAGCACTTTACCTTCAGCGGAATAAAAATTCTGCGATGAAAATACTTTTCATTATAGATTCTGATTGAATTAGGAGACGTGATATTGATTTAGCGAAGGGATAACCAGAGAGGAGGTGTAAATTGTCGGCGACGGGACGGTCGGCTGGAGAAAGATGATATATAGGGAGAGAAGAGATAATCTGACGTAAGACTGCGTAGGCACGTAAGGAAATTTAGTTTCGAGTTGAAAATGACAGTACTAGTCCATTAATTATACACATTTAAGTGCATTACACTTGCTATTCTAGAACCTAAGCCAAAGATAATATTACAATAAGGTAATATATATTTCGCTGTGTAAATTGTACCATTTCCAGGGAATCGCTTAAAAATAAGTACGGTATATGTTATTTTACTTCGTTTTCGTTAATCGAGCTCGCTTTATGAACCACATCCATATCACTGACTTTCTACTGAGTACATCCCCCAATACTTTTGAATTGGAAGAGACGCCAGTACCAGAATATTTAAACATGTTATTAAATATATTGGTGAGTCTCCCATGTTTAAGCAATCTTAAGTGTCACACGAATGGATCTGAATTTATTCCCACATCGTTGAACACAGACAAGCGCCTAACCATTGACGCAACTTTAGGCTCCCAGATGTCATCCTCGCGAGGTATTACAGGTACGGGAGGGAACCAACGTAAGATACGAAGTGGTAACAAGTGTTCGGAAATATTTTAGGTAGCAGCCTGTCATTAAAGATAAACTATTCATTTAGAGAAAAGCATTGAGTAGCAACTCCATTTCAACTGTTCATTACAACGTTGTAAGTAACGTTCGGTTCGTCCGTCCCCGCGGTGTAGGTAGCAACACGTCTGTCTGATACCCGGCGGCCCCGGGTTCGATTCGCGGCCGGGTCAGGGGTTTTTAATTGTAATGATTAATACCCCTGGCCTGGGGATGGGTGTTTGTGACGTTCTTAATCTTCCTTTTACATGCATACTTCAATATTTAAGTTGGTGTGATGCCGTGATGACGTGACGGCGTGTGGCTTCCGGAGAGGTCATGTGCAGGTCTTTCTAGTTAACACACATGGGTGATCTGCGCGTCTGAATACGTGTGTGTTGTGATGATGGTGATGATGACGATGATGATGAGGTAAGGTGAGGGTGAGTCCCGGTCGCGGTACGTAGCCTGCTATTGTCAAATAACATCAAAATATCCACTGAAAACTTAACGTCCCCATACGTCGGACGATTCACCAATACATGCCCCCAGTTCACCTGAACACCGTAGAGAGGTTCCGAATTAAACCCAGGTTTTGGGCACGCAATCTATTGATTAATTTTGTACCACCATCTCTCCTATGCTTCCGGCTTACATTCTGATAGTGAACATTTTTCCAGAAACGGGACTCGAACCAGCTAACCACGGTGTCAGACCATAATGACTTGAAGTATTAACGGTCATCGCTACCAGCCGAGCTCACTTTTAAGGAAATAATGATAGTTTAACTAACAATAGTTGGATTCTCAGCAAAGTTCTTGCAGGAGCCGAGAGGGAAAGTCCAGTTTCTGTGAATTTGCAAAACTAAATATGAATACATTGGTCTCTTAAAGTAATAATTTTGCCCCGAAGTTCAACATTTTAAGTTAATTACTGTTGTGAGCAATATATTCACCACATACTAGACTGTTCAGGCGACATATAAGGAAACAACTGTCCTGACTATTCACTTGCAAATGACACGCTGTACTGATTTACAACGGCATCATTCTTGGAATACACACAGAGCATCCGACAAGACGGCGCGCCAGGCCCTTCCTGTCTTCCTCTCCTCTTCACCCCTTCAGACCATGCAAGCCATGACATATTATTGTATAACGAATATTAGGAGAGACACTAGAGAATCTCTACTCCAAAATGTCATTTAATACAGAGAATCAAAAAAGCACAAGGCGTGTCATTGCATGGTTGATAGTTTTCCGGATTTATCTAGTTTTTTTCACTCGAAAGTTGACTTTAAACAACACATTCATTTACACGAGGAACGCCACCAACAAATATATCACATTTTTATCTGGTACGTAAATATGTAAGCGAGTTTGGAAGTAATATTCTTAGTAAAAATAGTGAAGTATCATATGGTTTTATCTCTCTTGCGGTAGAAGTCCTTCTGGGAATAAAATATTGTTCAGCAAATTTATACGGTGCATCAAAAGGACTGTGTTTAGAAGAAATCTACTCTGAATTAACTATTGATTACCGGGTGAATTGTCCGCCGTGCGGTTAGGGACGCGTGGCAGTGAGCTTGCACCCGAAAGATAGTGGGTTCGAATCCCACTGTCGGCAGCTCTGAAGATGATTTTCCATGGTTTCCCATTTTCACATAAGGCAAATGCTGGGGCTGTACCTTAATTAAGGCCATGGCCGGTTCCTTCCAACTCCTAGGCCTTTTCTATTCCATCGTCGCCATAAGACCTATCTGTGTCGGCGCGATGTAAAGCCACTAGCAAAAAAGGAATTAACCATTGATTACAAGCAAACTATGTGAACAATCATGTTCATGTGATATATTTTGAACAAAAATTTACTTTTTAAGATAGTGTGTTCTGATATTAAGTTGTGGAAACTTTTTAGGTTTCATTAGGAAAGTACATAAAAAAGGGGTTCCGGTAGGGCGCTGATTACGCGAAAACTATTGGTCATAGTGTTTTCATATTGTAATTTGCATTTTACGACATGCCTGGAAACACAAAAATATCTGGATCTTGTGGATGAGACAATTAACGCAGCAGAGCAGCGAGTATGCTGTACAGAGCTGTACTTAGTACGATTCAAGTACCTACCAGATATTCCCCATGAGCGTTCTAAAATTTCAATCCTTCCACGGCTGCAACCATTTTCAATGTGCCAAGTTTCTGTGGTTGATTTGCCCAGTTTTACGCAAGATTTCAAGTTGGTTGGTTGCTACTTTTTTTTGCTATTTTGTTTTACGTCGCACCGACACAGATATGTCACATGGCGACGATGGGATAGGAATGGAATAGGAATGGGAAGGAAGCAGCCGTGGCCTTAATTAAGGTACAGCCAATGCATTTGCCAGGTGTGAAAATGGGAAACCACGAAAAACAATCTTCAGGGCTGCCGACAGATGGTTTTGAACCCACTATCTCCCGAATACTGGGTACTGGCCGCACTTAAGCGACTGCAGCTATCGAGCTCGGTTGGTTGGTTGCTCCACCTACCTCTCAGTGATGTAATAGCATAGAACAACACACACGTGTTCACGAAAACACCACTATAAAAACTTCTGATGTGAATACCGCGATGTGCAAGGTTGAAAGTCACGATAGCTGCTAGTTAAGACTTGTGCTGATTTCTGATGGCACACTAGAGAGCTGTTCCCTAGACATTATAACCCGACTTAATTTACTGTACCGGGCGAGTTGGCCGTGCGCGTAGAGGCGCGCGCTGTGAGCTTGCATCCGGGAGATAGTAGGTTCGAATCCCACTATCGGCAGCCCTGAAGATGGTTTTCCGTGGTTCCCCATTTTCACACCAGGCAAATGCTGGGGCTGTACCTTAATTAAGGCCACGGCCGCTTCCTTCCAACTCCTAGGCCTTTCCTATCCCATCGTCGCCATAAGACCTATCTGTGTCGGTGCGACGTAAAGCCCCTAGCAAAAAAAAAATTTCTGTACTTTCTAGCAGCGAAATACTCTCGAAGTATTTCAGTGCACCTTCTCGACCAATTTTAAGGAAGTTCCAATACACACGAATAAAGGATCCATGCTTTGAATCTTGGTAAACCAAAAACCTGGCTTTCTGTGAGCACATAAAATGCAATTGATAAAAATGCTCCTGGGGAAGCATGTCAAGGGCTTTTATTGTGAAAATCGAATGTGTTTCTGAATGTCATTCGTATAACCTTAGGCAAGGGAATACATTGCTGTTCGTCATTTGTTCGCTAATTACAATAGTTTCATTTATATCAATCTGAAATATTACCCCATATCCTTATGATACGTCTACTTAATTAAAGGTTTCAGAATGTGTTTCCGTAATACCGTAGTCTCTGCCCCAGGTATTGTTTCTATGGGGACGAAAGAAACTACAAGTTGGCTGATAG